>NC_074717.1:42422700-42424294 GCF_947242115.1 Biomphalaria glabrata | reverse complement strand
GGCATAGTTTTATATCTCCTTAATTAAGCCACTCATCATATTCGGAAAGATAAGATCTCCTGTACCCTGTCAGAGCATATTGCCAACACCTTATCAAAAACATGCGATGACCTCATACATCCCAAAAGACATGCGATAAACCTCGCGGGGATATTTATCTAGGTCAGTAGGTCATCAGACGAGAGAACCCGAAATCAGCTGCTATCAGTTATTAGCGCCAATACTTCCATCAGCCGACAAGGGCATTAATCGAACACCTTGTTCCAACAAACGCTTTGTATCGGTAGCCTCCCTTTTATACTCAGATGTTATCTCCCATTAATATTGTTTCCTTAAAAAAAAAAAAATATTCGGTGGTATTTGCGGGTGTCAGAGAATGATACATTGCAATTGACGTATTGGTGAATCATTTATCTTCCTACAGCTTATGGCTTTCTGTCCCAACCTTTGCCCTTAGATAGATAGATAGATAGATAGATAGATAGATAGATAGATAGATAGATAGATAGATAGATAGATAGATAGATAGACTAAAAAATTACACATGTTTATCTGACGCCTACCTAGGTGGAGTTACGGGAATATTTCTTATAACATTGTAATCCATTGACAAAGCTAGGACGGTAGGCTACTCAGTATGGGGGGGGGGGGATTTTATTCTCCCTCCTTAATCTTTATTACATTCTGACACTTCATTCCTTCAGAAGACGCCCATTGTACCCTACAGTAGGCTCTTTCTTTAGTTAGTGAACAAATCGTAGACTCCCCGCCGTTGCCAGCAAGGGGGTCTGAGGGAGCCCCGTGAGTTCCCCCAGCGGGGGGCGGAGGCCGCCAAGCATCATATCCCGTATTGAAAGCAAACAAAATGCATATTCTGAGAGATCTACAGTGCATTATCCAACTAATCAATTTTATTTCAAAAACCTTATGTGCCAATCTTACTGACTTAGATCCTCCCTCGTCGCATGGCGCATTGGGCAGCAAGACGCTTCCACAAAATTTGTCACTTGCAATGATGAAGCCTCCTCCCACCCGCTCTGAGGACCCCTAAAGCGTGTCGCCAGTTTGTACTACGATGTCCCTGTTTGCGCTTTCCTCGTAATGGCCTCCATGTTATCGCAACTCTTATTATGCGTAATTCATTTTGTCGAAGAACATGTCCCGCAAACCTCATGCGACGCTCTGTCACAACCCTACTAAGAGGTTAACTCCTAGTTCGGCATAGGATTTCCTTGATTGAGACCCGATCTCTATAACTGACTCCTAAAATCCGTCTTAGCCATCTTTGTTGAGCCACATTTAGTCTTTTTCGATTTCGGCAGATGACTATTCACTGCACTTTATTAATTGAGCCCAGCCACTGGTAGAAATGTGTAATCTCTCTTGGCTACGCTCTTGGAATTAGGTGACTATATTTTGTTTTAGATTTTATATCGAAAAGGGAAGTTTTATCGTCAAAATCATTTTTTGGGGGGTTTTAAACTAAAAAATCTGGAGTTTATTTTGTTTGTTTTTTTAATTCAGAATTCTCTTAGCTACGCTCATAGAATTCGTTGACTGTAGTTTGCTATAGAATAAACTTGAATTCAATATC
>NC_074717.1:38610200-38827700 GCF_947242115.1 Biomphalaria glabrata | reverse complement strand
AATGTGAACTCCAAACACACACACACACACACACACAAAAGACCACGCGTCCGTGACTGTGTATTAAAACCTAATTAGCTCCCTTGACACCTATATGACCTCTTGTGCTATAATAGCAAGTCCTTCTATTGATACGACTTTCACGGTCCTCTTTGGTACCGACACTGTTTCTATCACTACAGCTGTTACCAAACTTCTCGCCCCGAGTAACCCATTCAGAGCGCCCTCCCTTTTTACGTTACCTGTTGACAATACACCTCAAAGCGTGTCGCCGAAACATATTTGCATATTAATTTATAATTAAAATTCTGTCCTATTTTGCAGTGCAGGTCAATGACCTTCAAAGAAGTTCACTTTTTTAGTAAGGAGAAGTTTGTTCTCTATGACCAGTTGAGGACCTGACAGTAGGAGTGATAAGTAGGTGTATCACTTACAACTTATCTCTGAAGTGCTATGGAAATAGTCGTGAGCAAGTATATAGTGGGCAAATCAGCCAAGTATATAGCTTAGAGTAGGCTAATGGGCCAAGTATATAGTTTTGAGTGGGGCTAATTTGCCAAAGATATAGTTGTAGTGGGCAAACTGACCATGTATATACTTGGTGTGTACAAACTGGCCAAGTATATAGTATTGAATAGGCTAATTGGCCAAGTATATAGTTTTGAGTAGGTTAATTGGCCAAGCATATAGTTTTGAGTAGGCTAATTGGCCAAGTATATAGTTTTGAGTAGGCTAATTGGCCAAGTATATAGTTTTGAGTAGGCTAAATGGCCAAATATATACTTTGATATGGGCAAATTAACCAAGTATATAGTTTGTAGTTGGCAAATTGACCAAGTATATAGTTTGTAGTTGGCAAATTGACCAAGTATATAGTTTGAAGTTGGCAAATTGACCAAGTATATAGTTTGTAGTTGGCTAATTGACCAAGTATATAGTTTGTAGTTGGCTAATTAACCAAGTATATAGTTTGTAGTTGGCTAATTAACCAGGTATATAGTTTGTAGTTGGCTAATTAACCAAGTATATAGTTTGTAGTTGGCTAATTAACCAAGTATATAGTTTGTAGTTGGCTAATTAACCAAGTATATAGTTTGTAGTTGGCTAATTAACCAAGTATATAGTTTGTAGTTGGCTAATTAACCAAGTATATAGTTTGTAGTTGGCTAATTAACCAAGTATATAGTTTGTAGTTGGCTAATTGACCAAGTATATAGTTTGTAGTTGGCAAATTGACCAAGTGTATAGTTTGTAGTTGGCAAATTGACCAAGTATATAGTTTGTAGTTGGCAAATTGACCAAGTGTATAGTTTGTAGTTGGCAAATTGACCAAGTGTATAGTTTGTAGTTGACAAATTGACCAAGTTTATAGTTTGAAGTTGGCAAATTGACCAAGTATATAGTTTGAAGTTGGCTTATTAACCAAGTATATAGTTTGAAGTTGGCTAATTAACCAAGTATATAGTTTGAAGTTGGCTATTTAACCAAGTATATAGTTTGAAGTTGGCTAATTAACCAAGTATATAGTTTGTAGTTGGCTAATTAACCAAATATAT
This sequence comes from Biomphalaria glabrata, assembly GCF_947242115.1. Classification (NCBI taxonomy): domain Eukaryota; kingdom Metazoa; phylum Mollusca; class Gastropoda; family Planorbidae; genus Biomphalaria; species Biomphalaria glabrata. The sequence goes on along the minus strand of NC_074717.1, from coordinate 38,826,144 downwards.
AGTTTGTAGTTGGCCAATTGACCAAGTATATAGTTTGTAGTTGGCAAATTGGCCAAGTAGATAGCTAATGTGGCCAAATATCCCCAGTTTGTGTGGGCAGACGATATGATGCATCTGTCAACGAATCAATGTGAGCTCATCACGTGAGGTTTGACCTTTCAATTGCTTAGGTCATGCTCTAATATTGAGTAATTCTGATGACTAAATTCCGAAACTTTGCGTGTACACAGTCATACTGAATACCTTTTTGTTTATGGAGAGCTTTTTATGTTTCGACTGTGTGTGTTTGAGAGAGAGAGAGAGAGAAGAGAGAGAGAGAGAGAGAGAGAGAGCGAGAGAGGGGGGAGAGAAAGTATGCGACATCTGCAATTGATTGTAGTTAGCAATTTGGCGAACTGAGCAGTTTGATGCAACACTATTTATCAGCTGTGTGGTATGACAAATTATTTGTAGCAATAGACCCCCCATCAACCCCTCTCCTCTTCTCCCCTCTCCTTTTTCACTTCACACACACACACAATAACTTTTCCATCTGATCATCTGTACATCCAGAACCATCCATTAGCCTTCCAGGTTCTTTAAACCAATCTGCCAGCTAGAAAGAGCACAGGAAGGAATGACGTAATAACCTTTGAGTTGAAACACCTTTAACCTATACCATAATGCATTATCACAGCAGAAATGGGCCATATTTATAGAGTTATCTCCTTCGTCTGTAGGTGGCGTGGCAAGTTAATGGAAAATATTATTTTTGTGATGCAGAAATGAATCCTTTTTTTTAAAAAAAACTAACTTTATATATATATATATACATATATTACAAGAAAAGAATTATAAAATTAAAACTATACCCAAAAGATTTTATTTCAAAACGATTGGCTCAAAAAGATGTCTGTGAGGAATCTCTCCCCCCTCCCCCATTCGGATGATGCAATATTAATGTCGAAATTTGTTACAATGAAACTAAGTCCCTTGAACTATGTCCACTGAGGAATTTTCTGACGTGGCGGGTCTGTAGTGGCACTGTCGTTTGGTAGGTAACGACCGTCTTTTTACTTATGCTCAGGACTTCGAGGATATCGGTATTGTCGGTTGTCGCCACCCCACCGACTGCTGTCGCCAAAGTATGTATGTTTAATTAACTTTCAGAGTCACTTAATCTGCAAACCTAGGTTTTCTTATTTTACTGTTATTTTATTTATTTTCATCATTAACATTATTATAGAAACGTAAAGATTGGACGGCCATGTCACTTTGATCTTAAAGGCAGAGACAGCGAGATCTATATGTGTCAATGAGTTTATAGTATGTGTCATACAAATTTGACTTTGGGTAATGTTATATCAGTCAAATCTTAAAGGCAGGGGTGGACGTTGGTTAGCAATATGTTAGTGAGCTATGATAGTGGTAACATTTATGTTAGTGAGCTATGATAGTGGTAACATTTATGTTGGTGAGCTATGATAGTGGTAACATTTATGTTAGTGAGCTATGATAGTGGTAACATTTATCGGGAAATATGAAGTAGTTTATAATTAATTCGTAATTATAATAGTTGAAATTGTATACTTTTCTTTAGGGAATAAAGATCGAATATGTTGAAAAAGTACTACATTTACTATTTTTTTTCTAGCGTTGCTGTTCATGTCGAATGAGTTACCTTTCTTTCAGTCTTTCAATCATTACAAGAACGACCTAGAGTTGTCCTAGAGTAATCAAGTGCCCTGGGTTTAGTGTCAGACTCTGAAGTGGGTGCCCAAAATAGATTTCACTTGACTCGAGATGTGTCATCAAAATAAAATTATGTTGTTAGTGTCAGTACCTGTTAGCGGCACAATGTCAGTGGCGGTGTCGATCGATGTCCGTTTGGGAGGATGGGGGTGAGTATTAGTTTGATTGTGTGTGACAGTAATAGGCAATAATTATTACGTAGCCATTTTCTTGTGTAACAGAGGAGGCAGGACTGTGTCACTGAAGACGATAGCTTTGTCCCAAGCCTTGACATTTGACCCTCAAGGACAACAGAGAATTAAAAAACAAAACAAAATCAAGATGAGCCATCTGGGAGACTAGAAAAGAGGATTGGGGGGGGGGGTAGTGGAGTGCCAGGTATCGATGTTGTCCTAAGTCGTTAATAGAAATGGAAAATGGCTGTTTGAACGTGAAATATTAACGGAAAGAGTTGTAGAAATTGAAAAAGACAAATTTGAATAACAACAACAATAGTTTGAAGTAAAATCAAAATTTAAAAAACAAAATCCTCGTTTAAACTCTCGTATTCCTAATACTGTGATGACGTAACGAAACTGAAACTAAAACAAAGGAAAAAAAATGTTGAAACTCAAATATTTAAAAACTAGTTCGGAAAATAGGGGGCGCGGTGGCTGAGTGGTTAAGGCCTCCAAACCTGGGGTCCTAGGTTTGAATCTCGGCGAAGCATGGGTTTTTTAACTTCGGGATTTTTGGGCGCTCCTGAGTCCATCCAACTCTAATGGGTACCTGACTTTAGTTGTGTAAAGTAAAGGCGGTTGGTCGTTGTGCTGGCCACATGACACCCTGCTTATTAACCGTTGGCCATAGAAACAGATGACCTTAACATCATCTACCCCATAGATCGCAGGTCTGTAAGGGAACTTTACTTTTTTTTTATGAGTTCGAAAAATGAATGGAAAAAAAAAAAGGAAAGAAAATCTATTAAATTCAAAATCAAAGGCTGATCTAGTTTTCTGACTCTTACTTTGTCTCCATGTCTTTGACTCTGTTGTTAAGTTTTGCTCTTCCATTTTACTTTTATTTGTTTCCGTTTTACTTTTATTTGTTTTCATTTTATTTTACTTAACGAATTTTTTTTTAAAGTGGTCATTGAATTCGTTCATAACTAATGGGATTGTCAGAGAAGTCTTTCGTGTAGACATTTCTCTATGTGGTGAATACAAAACTACCAAACGTCAATTCAGAAGTTACGAGCTTAAACCCAACCCCACCCAAACTGGTATCCAAGACTTAACCGACCTCTGCTGTTGTAATACAAAGGCAGCTGATCATTGTGTTAGCAACACAACATCCTAGTATTCCCTTAGCTACAGAAATAAGCTTCTATTTTTGTCTGGCTCTCATTGAAATGTATTCCATACATATTGAATACACAATACAGATGTGTAGGATATCTGTAGAAACAGGGCATGAATATTCCTTTATTCGTTAACAAGACAGTTGCATGTGTTCGAATGCCTTGCCAACATTCGGTAGGTCAAAGAAGAAAGTTAATTTAGTCATATTTTGTTTTACATATTTTTGTCAAAAAGAAGCGTTGTGTATTTCTACTAATCAAATAAATCTTTTCTCTCGGTCGACTGTGTTTCTCTATTTGTTTCTCTGTGTGGTTACAAGTTGATAAGGGACAACCTGTTTATTAATAAGCCTCGTTCAGTCAACTTCATGCTTAGAGGTGTTGGTCATTTCAACGCGATTTCCTTAAGACCAACCAATGAGTTTTGACAGGCTCACGTCTGCTTACGGTTTCAGTTATTGAAAACGAAAAGAAAAAAAATTCAACCCAAACACTTCTCTCTCTTCCACTTTTTTAATACTTTATATTGCTCCACGTACACCCGATCTCACCCTCCCTGAGCCACTCCCTCCCCTCTTTTCATTCTGAAAGGTTATCGTCTGGGAATTAATAAAATACTAGAAAGAAAGGGAAAAGTAAAAAGGGACCCCATAAAATTCTCGCGGGAACTCCAAACCAGATTTTAATATAAACATGACGGGAAAGTAAACTAAGAAAGGGCCGACTACTCTGAACAAAAACACTTCTTTTTTTTTTAATTTTATTTAGGGCATAACAGTGGCTGGGCTTAAAATTGTAACATTAACCCGAAAGAAACGTTTTGATTGTGTGAAAAGAGAGAGAGAGAGAGAGATCATATGTGTGTCTGTAAAAGAGAAAAATATAAAAATTTATGAATAATTAATAATAGAAAGAGAGAGAGAGAGAGAGAGAAAAATACACACACACAGAAAAAGAGAGACACAGAGAGAGGGAGAGAGGCACATAGAAAGGAGAGATGGGGGGGGGGGAGAGATCCCTCCAATCCATTAATGTAAAGACATTAGCCTCTCACTTTCCATTTTCCCTTTTTGAACTCCAGACGCCATTACCATCTTCCATGGTGTCAAGACTGAAAGAGAGAGACTTGGGGATGAAATAAAAGAAAAAAGAAAAAAGAAAGCAATTGACTAGAACCGCCACTGGTCTTCGTAAAAGTCAAACTAGCATTTAAAACAAGAAGAAGAAATAAAAGAGGGAGAGAAAGAAAGACACGTCATTGGGTTCCATTCAATTACTTCCCGTCAGTGTCGGAGCCTCGTGAGCCAAAAATGTCACTTGGCTCCTCTATCTGGTCCATTTTTTGTGTTCTAGCAGTGTTCTTGACATGTGACCTCTGGACTAATTTTTTTTTTACTTTCGGTACTTCTAATTGTACTCCACACCCACAGTTTAAAAATAAAACAACAAGCGCCGCCACTGAGTCTGAAATGTTGCACAACCACAAATTAAAAAAAATTTGATCTGACCATCAATCGTCGCTTGGAAATTGTATATTTAAAATAAATGGAGGGGGTGGTGGGGGGAGTACAACAAAAGGTTTGAATGGTTGGAAACAAACAAATAAGTTATTTTGTTGTACTTGGGTGTGGTGGCCGAGTAGTAAAGTCTTGACTTCAGATCCGAGATGTCCGGGGTTCGATTTTCAGCAAAGACTGAAATTTTTAATTTCGGGATTTAAGCGGCACCTTTGAGTCCTTCCAATTCAAAAAGTTTGGGGAAAGTAAAGCTGTTGGTCGTTGTGCTGGCCACATGACACCTTCTTTAACAGTCAGAGATAGCAACAGATGACCTATAGATGGTTTTGTCCTTACATAAACTCATAAAATTTTAGATACTAGTTCTCTATAAGTAATTTAATACTGTCATTTAATCTTCTATTCATCTCGTCGCTCTTAAGATAAATAGTCAAACGAGGAAAAGCTATTATATTTCACATTTCTTTAAAAGATATTAAAAATGGATTTTCCCCCTATTATAGCAGAGGTATAGATTTAAAATGAATTAAATGGTAATGTCTGTCTTGATTCTATATCTACTGTTTTACAAACTCTCCACAATACAACACACACCGCCTCATTTTTTTTCTTTCTTCCAATTCAAAACCTTTTTTTTTTTCAGTCTATCCCCCAGTCTTACACCTAAAGGAATTTCAATCAGTAGTTTTCTCTTCAAGAATAACTGCCTGGGGTCGACGGACGGGCAGACGGGAGGTATTTGCCATTCACATCACGAAGGACCCTGAGTTTGAAAGAACAAAAAAAAAAAGCAATGTGTGTAAAAAAGGGGAGGAAGAGTTGGAAAAATAGTGTGGGGGGGGGGGGAGGCAGCTGGAGGTGACCATTAACCTTTTTGTTTATGTAGCGCGGACGTATGTCCGTCCCGGACAAGTCCACATTTATAGGGCCAGTTGTCCTCGTTCTTTATGGTATAGCTTTACCTGGAAGGTATGCTCTGGCAAAGAATTATTCCACCAGACATGAACAATGGCAGGGTTTTTACTTAAGAGTGAACTGTACTAATTGGAAAGGAAAACTTCGAGCTGTATGTATAGGTTATGGTTAGACTGTTTGACCTATTTATATAGGTTATGAGCTAGACTTCTAAGCTGTATATATAGGTTATGGTTAGACTTTTTAAATCTGTTTATATAGGTTATGGGCAAGCATTTTAAGTTGTTTATATAAGTTATGGGTCAGACTTTTTGATCTGATTATATTGGTTATGGGATATAGTGATGTTAAAGACGATTTGTTACGAGATCTAATTACATGTTACCCTATGTAACTTCAGAGTTACAGCAACTAGATAAAGAAACAAAAGGAAAACTGAAGGCATAACAAAGTTGAAAAGTCTAAACAACACGAAGGACTAGATTAACATATTGTTACGTATTTCTGAATCTTCTGGCTAGATGTATTAGTTGGCACACAAATAAAAACACTGTAAAGAACTTGATGACTAAACTTTCAGTTTCATATAACTTTAATGACTATTAACTCTAGCATTACTGTAACATGTAGCGTAGAAGACTGTACAATATCTGTCAGTTTACAGTTAGCTATACTTCGTTGCACTGCATCTCTTCACTTCGTTGCAATTCCTCTCTTCTCAACTTGCATCGAGCCGTATTCCACAGAACAGACCAACGACACACTTCCCAGTGTCACTCCAGGTCTCCCAAAGCTGAACCAAGTCGTACTCAAGTCTACCGAATCAGAGCCGCACACGTCTTACATCGACTGTATCGACTGTAACGGCTCAAGTCCACTGTAGTTCGCTGTATAGACTTTAACGACAGTAGTCCACTCCAGTTAACTCTACCCTAGTTAACTTGCACCGAGTCGTACACATTTCTCTTCCACAGAGCCGCACACGTCTTACATAGTCTGTATCGACTGTAACGGCTCACTCACGACTCCATACGACTCACTTTCACATTAACTTTCTGGCTTATATAGAGTCCCTAATCGCTTCTCCAAAGTTGCACAAACACTCCTAGTATCCTCTGGAATAACATGTCAGGAAACGTCACATCCTGTCTTTATTTATACACGTAGATTCCAGAAAACATCGGCTGCAGTGTCATCAAGTCGGGGTCAGACGTAGTGACCTTTATCTGTCACTGTTCATTAGTAACTGTCCCCCTACTTAGATCTGTTCGTCCCCTGGAACAACAAGTGTGGACACGTCACATCCTGTCTTTGTTTGTACATGTAGATTCCAGGGAACACTAGCTGCTGTGTCATCTCGCCGGGGTCATACGTTGACCTCTACCTATCACTGTTCATTTGTAACAATATATTTACATAATCATTGCTTTTAGAGATATGTCCGTGAATTATAAGAGAATACAACTCGATACCAAATAACAATTTAATGAACAAAAAAAAACACAAACAAACAAGCAAGCAAACAAATGCATAATATCTCAGTAGTTTGTTTGTTTTACATGTTTCGGATGTTCCTTCAGAGTTGAAGATAGTTTACTTCCTAGTCCAAACCTCCCGGGGAATGGGAGCGGGCAGGGTTTGAACCCTCGACCGTCGATAAATCCGAACGACAGTCCAGCGCACAAACCGCACTACCAGGCAGCCATCCCGTAGTTGTAATTTCACAACTTGAAATTGGCTCTTTGTTTGAAATGTAATAAATTCACAATTGCATTTTTATTATAAGGAATTGTTTAAAGAGAAAAACAGTTATAAATTTACATCAAGCTCATTGGTATAGAAGGAATTGTAAACTGAGGGTGACAAAGGGTGCCTAAAGGGGGCCAGACTTGGACGATGTTTATCCCTAAGAAACATTATTTAGATAAAGGTAATGAAGCAATTTGTTTTGTTTGATATGCCTCTGACGTCCGTTCGGAATCGAGGATCATTGGATCCTAGTCCAGGCCTTCTGCAGCATCGGGTAGGGGGGACGGGGGGTAGCGGCAGGTGGGGTTCGAACTCGGGACCATCGAGACGACAGTCTAGAGCGCACACCACTCGACCAGGCAGCCATCTGCAGCCAAGACCATAAGGAAACTATTAAAACGTTTTGACATGAGAATATTTTTTTCAAAATAATTTTAAAATTATGGTCTAAAACAATTATTTAGTATCAGTTAATTAAATCTTTAGCTGCTTTGTTATGATATTACCCTGTGTACACTATCTTTATAATATGAAACAGCTTCTTAAAACATCAAAATGAACGTTGAAACCTAGAAAACTTTCTACTTAGATCTAGATAACAGTGTATATAAAGATATTTTTAATAAGACAACCCTAAAAAGTGTCGCAGAGAAAGAAATGGAACAATTACTCCAGGATGTACCCTCGTTGCAAAGATGTGTAAGAAGATCGCAGACGATTGGGCGCCACAGAGTTGTTGCGATTCACCCCTAAAGTCGTAACGTTCCACAAAATGTCATGAAGGGATATAACTCCAAACTTTCATACATGATAGATAAAAAAAGGGGCAACTAATCCACTGACAATGATTCAGTAAATCAAAAAGGAGGCATTTGTCATTTTCCACGCTTGGCTGAGTTCCCTGGTTCCTAAGACCATCAGTAGATTTCACTTGCAAATTATCCTGGGATGTCTGGTACTTACAAGTTTCACTGTACATCAGACATCGTGCATTCTGGGATGTCTCGGAACATTATCTTTTAGTGTACTCCAGACATTGTACGTACGAAATTCCCCCCCCCCCTTCTCTTACACCTCTCCCCCCCTCCCTCTACACTTGAACAAAATGGCAGTTAAACTACGTCCCGACTTGAAATGAAACGTAAAGCCAAAGTAGTGGCGTACCCTGCGGGCGGGACGGGCTGTAAAGTCATCGACCTGTTCTCCTTTATATAAACAAACTACAGCACATATGCTATCTTCTGAAACGCCGCCCTCATAAAAAAAAAACACTACCATGAGCTGGGCGCCCTTTCCACGCCACGCTTGTACAGAGAACGCAACAAAAAGTGGTGCGTGGTGTAATGCTATGATTTGGCGAGCAAGGAGGGGGTTCAGATCTAAGACGAAATTCAAAATTAATAATCAAAAAAAAAAGCTGCGAACAAAAAATCTGAACGACATAGGGCGCCGAGGATTATCCCCCCCCCTATTTATACCTCCCCCCCCCACACACACACACCATTCATACATCCCCTTATTTTTTTCTAACCCCAAACCGCGTATTTATTTTTCAACTGACATCATCAGAGCAGTTCAAGCGAGCGTTTCGCTGGGAACACGAAGCCGCTAAATATGAACATATGTTGGCACCCGCTGCTCGACGTCTATGGGGGCTGACATTCCCCCTTCAAAATTTTCCTTGACTAGCCCCCATAGGTTACGACTCCTCGTCCTCCCCTTACTCTCCCCCCTACCTTCACTCGCCCCCCCCCCCGCTTGGTCCGGTATGCCGGCTATGTTTATGAGAGACGAATCTCTAATATTTAGACTCGCGCGAGACTCTTAGCATTTCCCGTCCCGTACTCGCCCCTCTTTCCCTCCCACTGTTGGCCCAGGTCCACTCATTCTATTTAATGGTCATTCATTTGGAAAGAGTAAAACGGGGGGAGAGGGGGGGTTATGCTGACTTAACAAATTTTATCAAACAATCGACCCATCCTAGTGGCTAGACAGGGCTCCGCCTAACAAGACGATCTATTGACTCATTATAAAAACGTGCTTTAACAAAAGGGAATCAATTCGTACAACATAATTAGGTAACAAAGGGAGACAATAATTTAGACACGCCTTTTCATTACTGTTCTTAATATTGTTGATATGACAGTTATATCATTGAAACGACGCAGGAGGGGCTGATAAGCTTTCTATCTATATTACTACGCTCCTAAAACAATTACCATAGTTGGTTGGTTTTGAAAAAAAATTTCGGCGCTACGGCGTGGAAGAATGGAACAAATGCAACACACAACCAAGAATATTGCACTAATTTTTATCTTTGTTAGGAACATGAATGATTTGAATCTATACAGCACCACAGGCGGACGGAACTAAATCTACACACGATTACTGCTAGATTTTTCTACGAGTTAGCTTGAATCATAGCGACATTGACACGAACTGTATGACTGTCCCAGTTAAAGCATTAAGAAGGAGACGCCTGGCTGCCTTATGGGATCGCTAATGCCAGGAATGCTGCCAAATTTGTTCGTCAGCCACTACGGAACTGAATATATGTGCATTAAGAGCATGTTGTCAGAGCTAATAGTTATCTTCCCTTGTCAGAACAAATGCACCTCGCCTTAGAGGTAATAGTGAACTTTGACATTGAATAACTTCTTAAAACATTTTTTTGGTTATTATTAAAGGTCTTAAGTTGGACATGAAAAGGATAAAAGAACAAGTCTATGTCTTTCAAGTCAATAGTCAGGGAATTATATTTGTCTCTTATATAAAAATAAAATATAAACGTATATATATGTAGCCTATAAGTTGATCTATATATAAGTTGATCTATATATAAGTTAATCTAACTACAAGTTGACTAATACTTGTTCATGTTTATGAAACACCCAACCCTTCAACTCACAGGCCAGTTTTTTTTTTAACAGAACCGTTTCAAGTGATTTTTTAATTATTTTTTTTTTGAAGTACAACCCACTCTTTATATTTAAACTTACCACACATGCCAAAGACAAACAAAGAACGTCGAATCTATTTAAAGTAAATATACATTGACTCTAGTAATCGCCGTGAGAAAGACATAATGTTAACATGAAAAAAAAAAAAAGAACAACTATGCAAACCACCGCTCCCAGTCTTTGCTGACTGCATTTAGCACACTCTTTGATTCCGTTGTCCGTTTAATGCGTTAGTGCTTCATCCCTTGGCTGACAATAACTATCATTAACTTTTGCGGATGTGCAAGTTGTTTTATATAGAGTATAGATCTACTTGACTAAGTTAAGTAAAAAATAAAAATACAGATATCAATTAACGGTCTTATTTGATAGGTCTTTGCCTTTTTTCTTTTTTTAAGTCTTGTTTCGCAAATGCTACTTTCACCTGGCCAATAATGGCGTTATTTTTTTTTTCAAATGTAACTATTTGTTAATTTTTTGTCTCGTTTACACGTTTCGGAAGTTAAGTAAAAAAAAATGTAGATAATTACGTCTATGCCCAAGCCTCCTGCAGGACGACAGGCGAGGGCAGGGTTCGAACCCTGGACCGTTGTGATGACAGTAGGCCTACGAAGCGCTTGCCCCACTTCCAGGCATCCAACAAGAGCGCAGTCATGATCATGAGCCAATAAAACAAAGTTGGTAGAAAGTTGGTAGAATCACTTAATAACCATCACCAAGTGTCCAGTTACATTGGTCAAACAAAACAACGCAATATCAAAGTGTCACGTAAATAATGAAACGACTACTTACCCCAATCCAAAGAAACTTCTGATGTGTGTTTAATGAACCATGATCTAGAATTGTAACAAAAACTGACCACAATCAAAACTGGTGAGGCTACTTAGCCGGGAAATCAATTTCCACTTCAGTAGAAGAATAGAATTGTTTAGTCCACCTACGGCTCCCATACATCCGGCAGAGGGAAAGTCAGTCCTTCATGTCCACCCACCATCTCCCACCTCTCTTTCAGGGCGCTAAACGGACATGCGGTGTGGGTGCGATCAGCTGTGACCAACCAGGGAAGCACTTGACCACATCACCACACAGGGTCCACATCCGTGTGGTTAATAGTCAGGCTGGACAAAGAGGTAAGGGAAAGGGAGGTCAGTGCCACCGCCTCACTCTTTTTAGATGTGTCGTCGGTGATAGGGTGTCAGCAGATGGCGTGAATGAAATTGTTTCCCCCTCGACGACAGCGATAAAAAAGAGCGCCCAGGTCTCGCTTTCCAACGACACACCTGCGTTTGGCTGGCGTGCATGGCGTACGCGAGTACTGGCGCCCTAGACTACGCGCGAGAACCCATAAACTGGAGGGGAAGGGGTGGTCAGGTTGGGATGAAAAGCAATATTAAAATTCTTTAAAAATTGCAAACTCAAATCCTTATAAGCTGTAAAGGAGAAACGAAACAAGTCAAACGTTGCCCGAACTTAACTCTTTCTCTCCTAACTGACGATACCAGCGTTGATTCCACCAGAATGTGGTAAATAATTACGGAGAGAAAGAGTTAAAGCTGCTAGTGAACACTTCCAGTGTGAGTGTTTAGATGAGTGATATATGTGTGTGACAGTTGATACCGATGAAGCGGTGCACAATGATATGAAATGTATGTGTGTTCGTGTTCGAATTGGCTGAATGGATTCTGATGTAAAGACGAGTAGGACCATTAGATGGTAAATAGGGTTGAACGGGCTGATTAAGGTCAGTTAGAGTTACAGTAGAGGTCGAAGACTCAGAGACAGAAGGAAACATACAGTAATTTAGTAGTGAGTCTTACCTATGTTTGAATCGTTCAACGTGTTATCTTTTTTTTCCCCGTCTTGTAATTCTAGTTTTAAAGAAGGTTAGCTGAGGTTGCATTTAAGTATAGTATTTATAAAACAATACATCTACACCGGTTTAGTATTAAGTAAGGTTGCACGGAGCTACAACTCATAATATCCGATTATTCATTATTATTATAACTATATAATACATCATTTTTTAACTGTGGGATGTTATTTTTAAGGACGCTGGCACAACTTTTATGCTATCTGACTTTCGTGAACAAATTAAGTTTTACAAATTTGAATATATTCTCACGCTCTATCTTGTGTCAGCAGGATTGTCTTCCCAACCACCGAAGTTCCACAGTAACGAGTTAAATAATTGATAATAAATGTAAATCAGGTAAAAAAAAGTAAAGTAAAGTTTCCCTTTCAGACCTTGTGGTCTATAGGGCAGATGATGTAAAGGTCATCTGTTTCTGTGGCCTACGGTTAACGAGGGTGTCATGTGGCCAGCACAACGACCAACCGCCTTTACTTTTCCCCAACTAATGTCAGGTACCCATTAGAGCTGGGTGAACTCAGAGGCGCCCGAAGATGCCGAGATTAAAAATCCCAGTCTTCACCAGGATTCGAACCCCGTTCCCCGGTTCGGAAGCCAAGCGCTTTACCGCTCAGCCACCGCGCCTCCTAAATCAGGTAAACATCTAAGTAATTGTATCGGTCCGGTCAAACCCAGTCTTGTATTGGCTTGGTAAGGGGAGTAGACGTCTGGGTATTTGGTTAGTAAACTTCTGGGTTTGGACCTAAAATTGTCACAAGGCTTCGCGAATTAATAGCAAATAGTCGACGACAAATATGGACCGACCGAGTTCAGTCTCGGGTAACACTCAAAGCAAAACCCAAAAGATGGAATGGGTTAAAAAGAGTTAAAAGTACATCTCATCTGGCTACATCTGCTACCACAAGGGAAAGTGCTACCACACGAGGGAAAGTGCTAAGTTACTAGAAGAAGAAGAATTCTATTTAGATGATTGGAAAAAAAAAACTGAAACGAAATATTAAAGGCATACGGTACCTAGTGATCTGATTTCATTTTTTTAGGGTTTCATAATAACTCTATTTTTATGAAATGTATGAAAAGTTAAAAAATAACCAAAAAAAAATGTTTCTTATATGATTATCTTCACAATGATTCATACTAAAGAAATACGCAAAATGAATCTTTTTCTTTCATTCTATAGATTATACACCTTCTTGAACCATGGATATTTTATGAATGACTTGGCTGATGTGATGTATTATTTTATAGGTATACGGTCTCAATATTTCAAAATTTAAAATTCTGCCTCAATGTTAATCACTAGTCCATGTCATGTGTTTCAGTTGGCTGCACATTCCATTGGTAACACTAGGTCATTTGTGATAATGTTGTTAGGTCCTCGCTCCTCTTGTTAAGTGGCCAGTTCATTGTCACGTGACATAATGTGTTCGTTACTCTAGTTTCACAAACGTTCATTGTTATATCATCAGTTGTTTTAACAGGAACTTTGCCAGAGTATGTGATCTATTGGGCATAAAGGTCATATGTTTCTAGGATGTCATGTGGCCAGCGCAACGACCATTCGCCTTTACCTTTCCCCAAATAATTTCAGGTACCCTTAAGAGCTGGATGGACTCAGTGGCGTCCTAAAGATCTCACCAGGATTGGAACCCGAGCGCTTTACCACGAAGCGACTGCGTTTCTAACCTTGCCAGATCCTTATGTTTATTATAATAGTGCTACTGTTTCTTTTTGACGTTTTCAGTTAGGCCACTATCAGTACCTTTCAATAAGACTGTTCCATATCTTACAGAGCCAGACAGTGGAATGGGAAAATATAGGATGGGTTCAAACCTTCTAGATCAAATCTAGTCAACAATGACTACAAAGTTATGGATAAGTGCCTGAGAAAGTGAGCAGGTAATCAGATAATAAGAAGTCCATGATTCTCATACATCACATTGATAAACATCTTTAAAGAAGGTCTAGTGTAGTTACCTCGCCGTCTCGCCATGATAGGTACGTCTGAAGTCAGGGGCAATTACTCCCCCTGACAGCTTTTTAAAATCAAGAACTCTTTGGTATAAAAAAAACAACACAACGACCACAAACTTTTGAAGGTTACTTAAATATGCGTATGTGTGTGTGCGTGTGCGCCCGTGTGTGCGCGCGAGCGTGTGATAGAGAAAATGAACAGAGACTATATGGAAAAGCTACATTTTTAGACGTAAACAGATTTTGCTTAAAAAAAAAGAATGAGGTAAATGAAAATTAAGAAAAAAAGTCAGTAAGAGAGAAATGACAGTTTAAATTTTTGATTAAATTTTGATAACAAAAAGAATCTAAAAAAAGACATCTATATTATAAAGTAGAATGTGAGGTGTATGTATGTATGTATGTATGTATGTATGTATGTATGTATTCTATATTATAAAGTAGAATGTGAGGTGTATGTATGTATGTATGGATGTATGTTACTTATAGACATCAAAACCGCTTGACCAATCTTGATAAAACTAGGCAGGAATGTTCCTTGGGTACCAACTTAGACCGTAGTGTATGTATTGTAGCCCTAAAACAAACTTAAGACCCTCAAAAAAAATAAAGTTGTCCGACTCTATTAAAGCTATAGTATTTTATGGATCTAGGCCATGTCTACAATGTTGACATGAGAAAAGATAGAAAGGATTTAGACCTAGATCTAATTTTAAGAAATACACTTTGCGCAGATAGTTTTTTACTTTGACACATGAAAATACAAAAGAAGATCCATTGATTTCATTTTATAATAAAATTAACCTTCAATTTTGTGTTTCAAAAGCATTTTTTACATTAATTAGTTCCTTACATCTGTGACTACAGATTTCCTGACGAACATTCTTTCATTAGACAATACCGTAATGAATCGCGTACTAAAAATTAATTCGTTTAATTGTTTACTTTATAATCCCATCCCTAGATCTAAAACTCTAATTCAACTCTAAGATGATAAAACTTCTCTTCGCACAGATAGTTTTATACTTTAATACATTAACATATTAATTAAAGTCCATTCATTTCATATTTTGATCAAATAAACATTCAAATTTGGTTTTCTAAAGCTACATTCGTTTACGACAGCTGCGAAGCCGAGTTGAGATAGGCCTAGATCTATATTCATTCATGAATCGCGTACTAAAAATTATTTCGTTTAATTGTTCACTTTATAATACCATCCCTAGATCTAAAACTCTAATCCAACTATTTTAGCTTATAAATACATTAATTAAAGTCCATTCATTTCATATTTTGATCAAATAAACATTCAAATTTGGTTTTCTAAATCTACATTCGTTTACGAAAGCTGCGAAGCCGAGGTGAGATAGGCCTAGATCTATATTCATTCATGAATCGCGTACTAAAAATTATTTCGTTTAATTGTTACTTTATAATCCCATTCATTTAACAAAGCTATCGCTCTTTTCGTTTTTAATAGATAAGAATGTATCGACTTCGGGTAAACCATTTTCGCAAAACTAATTTTATTTTCGTAGCGAAAGAGAAATAACGTGAAAGGATCATTAGCTACGTTTAACATACATCTAAATCCAATCCACTAGATTATTCAAAAGCAAATGTTTTAATTTTAAAAAAAATGGATTTTCCCCTATTAGCTATTTTGATTTGATAGCTTCATTCACACTATTTTTATATTGACACATTTGCTTTACTTATTACATTATTATTTCGTTTAATTGTTTACAAAACACTCTCAGTGACTATATCAACAGTAATGCGCAAATAAAGACCCGCGGGTCGCGGGTAACATATGTCTAGTATTGGATAAATTGAAAACAAAATACGTTAAAGTTAAAAAAAAAACAGTTTTCAGAAAAACAAAAAGAATGTTGAGGAATTATTGAAGTTCACTAGACTAGAAGACATCGGATAAACTAAAGTTAAAATAAATCAACAACTACAAACAAACAGACAAACAAACGGTACAAGACGAACTAGAGTTCCCCCACGCAATAAGCTTGATAAACAAACACATAAAAAAATATATATAAGACATTGGTTTACTTAGTCATAACATTGGATAACTAATTATGTAAGTTCTGATATTTTCCAAATTCATGAATCTCCATTAATAAGGACTTCCATATTTCCTATATTATTCATTTTTAATTTAATATCATTCATTATTTGTTTCGTAGATCAGACAGAGTTCAACTTTTCAGTAGGATCATTCCGCCTAATTGCGCAGACGTCGTCGTTACATGACAACAAATGGAAATCTCGAAATCCCTAGAGCAGACTAGGGTTTCGATCAATAAAGTTGCTCGACTTGACTTCTGATATTCTGTGCTTATTATTTATTAACCCTATTCTGCTAACATGCAAAGTTTCTCTACCATAAAGTTATCTTTTCACGACTATCACTGAGTTTTTTTCACTTGCTATGGAGCTCCGCTTTGGCCAAATTTTTGCATTTCTATTAGGCTCCACACAAAGAGAAGTTGCTTTAAACCCAAGCTTAACAGATTTAAATAAAAGTTGATATTTTAAAAATATTATTCTAGGAACATTCTTTTCTTTTAAAGTTTCCTCTCCTGGGAGGTGGTCGAACAAAGAGGGCGCGTTAAGTTTCAACTGTACGCTCTTCGCTATGTAAGGGGCCCCCGCAGAGTCGCACTCCTAGTTTGTGACAAGATTGAATCGGACAGACTCGTCATTGAGACGCGGTTTCCATGGTGACAACTGTCAACTGAACAATGGGATATACTGGCATAGATCCGCCCCCCTCCCCATATGTTATAAAATACTGTTCTTATGATGAGTTTAATAGAAATAATTAGAAATTACTTTTTTTTTATATCTTGTTTGATCAGAAAACATATTTTAAAGTGGACAATAGATGGTTTGAATAGGATTCTTTATAGCTGAGTGAAAAGGAAAAAAAAAAGGGGGGGGGGTTGGGGAATGGAATGTTTGCAAACTTTTTCTTAGCCTCTTGGTCAAAAGAATCGGGCGGTGGTCACGATGGTCGTGATGCCGATATTAACAGAAAGAGTTGATCATCAAACAGTTAAGTAGTAAAGTTTTTCCTTCTATTTACAAGCTCTCTTCGTGGCTGGCTGGAAGAAAACAAAATGTTGGTTAAAAGTAGGAAGTCTGGAAATTCCTGAAAACGTCAGCGAAGTTGATAGAGCGTAGTGCTACTAACGTTCGATCCCCATAATGGCTAATTTTTTTTCTTTCAATAACGATCCGATCCAATCATTTTTATGTTCCTTTGTTTTGTCTTACTGTGTTCTGGGTTTAGGTTTTTATGCAATCTGGTTAAATGTACTTCATTAACAAGCATACTAACTTGCATTGTAGCAAAAAAGTGAGAAAAAAAACAACACATTTTTAGCGGCCCCCGAAAGGGGAAAAGACGCTATTAGTTTTGTGCGAAATGTCTGTCCGTCTGACCGTCTTTCCGTCTGTCCGTCCATCCCGTTTAGATCTCGTAAACTAGAAAAGATATTGAAAATCCGACATCACAATATTTTAGACCATTCAAAGTTCTGATGTAACGGCTACTTTTTTTTTCTGAAAGCGAAAAATCTAATTTTTAAAATCAGTTATGCAAGCAGCTTTTTAAAGAGAAAAGCTAGACCTAATTTAAAATGAATAGTAATCTTATAAACTTCATTTTTATGAACATTTTTTTTATTGCGGAATTTTTTTTTTTTTTTTTTTTTTGAGGATTCGAATAAGGGATTGAGCCTTTTCAAAACAATTGGATCAATCATAAGACATCAGTTAGGCCAAGGGAGGCGCGGTGGCTGAGCGGTAAAGCGCTTGGCTTCCGAACTGGGGGTCCGGGTTCGAATCCTGGTAAAGACTGGGATTTTCAACTTTGGAATCTTTGGGCGCCTCTTAGGTGAAGGTCAAGTAAAGAATGTATGTCTTGTTGTAGAAGTAATATAAACTCTGCTTCTGGAGAGTTCCAAAAGTCTAAGACTAAGACAAAGAGTTTTTCATTGATTCTAATAAGAACTGTGTTACTGTGTAAATTTGTAAGTAATAAAATGTCCCAAATTCTGAATGAAAATAATTTTCTAGCTTTTCCATACCAAAATAGCCCAGCATTCTTATTTTGCTGCGCCTCTGACTACAGTCAAACACATACACAGTGAAACTATAAAATCAACAGATATGAGCTCCAGCTTAAAAGTAAACACACACACAATTGCCGAAAAGAAAAGAGTTCTCATGTTACAAGTATGGCCAGGCGATGAGGCTTCAGTGAAGAATGCTATGACTCAGGGTCGCCCTCTTAAGGGCGTGCTAAGTTGACTGAAGCTCCCCAGGGGTAACTCGATCATATCAAGTACTTTTCCCCTTTTTTATTTTCTCTCCCCCATAAGGTCTAAAATTTATTAGAATTTTGACTTTTATCCCCTAACCACATCCACAAATTTTTTTTTGGAAGTTCAAGAAAGGTTTAAATTTAAAAAAAAATCAGTGGGTATTTCTTTCAACAAGGCGACAGAATTGAGGGCGCGAACATCAATGGCTAAGTGTGGCGTTTGAGGCTCCGTTACAAAGATGACGAAAATGGGGAGGGGCGCTTTTTTATTTTAAGGAGGGGGTGAAAAAACTGTAACTGGAGCCCCGCTCCTCGCCTCAAGCTTGGCTGAATGTAGATTCCCTACACCTGTGAAACTAAGTGGCCTTCTTTAAGCGACCTGGTGTGCGGGTGAGGGAACGTTTTCTTAAAAGAGTCAACCCCCCCCCCTATCCTCTCGAGGGAAGCCTTTTAAATACAGTAAGTAGCAGGTAACGTAGGGGTCTTGACCTGAGCTGAAATCGAAGATGGCCGCCATCACGTGAGGACAACTGAAAATACTTCATATTGACTTACAGTCAAGTTTCTGATGGTTAGGTCAGTCAGTGGCGGCAGCAAGACAAGAGGGTGTGAGGGAGACTTGCCCCCCCCCTCTTCTCCCACCTTACTTTCTAAGAGATTCCTTTGATATTTTGTTTGGGTCATTGTTTTTAATGATATTGCCCTGCGCGTGGTGGCTGATGGTAAACCGAATAGTTTTGATATTGTCCTGCGCTTGGTGGCTGTTGGTAAATCGAATAGTTTTCGAAACGAGAGTTCTAGAGTTTAAATCCTGACGACAACTGAGATTTGTAGCTCGAGATTTTGAGATCGCTCGTGAGTCCACCCAACATGACATACGTTGGCGGAGTAAAGGCGGTTGGTCGTTGTTGTGCTGGCCACATGACACCCTCGTTAACAGTCGGCCATAGATCACTAGTTGTTATAGAGTTTAACTTTACTTACTACTTGACTTAAGACACTGCTTTACACGTTTTTAAAGATGGGCCACACAAGAAGGGGAAGTGACGTCATATTTAGACTGAATGAAGACAAATAGAGTTTTATCTTTGTATCTACTGGTAGATCTGGGCTTCCTTGGCAATGGTACTGTTGCTTATGAGTGAGTCCTGACTGTTTGTTGTATGTTCCACCCCCTTTTTTCCCCTTTATACCCTACCATCAACTGTCTCTTTCTTCCACTCATACATAAGCCGCCCCAGCTCCCAAAGCTAGGACACCGAGTACGCCATGTCAATGACTGGCGTTTCAATTTTCATGTCTTTCCCAGCGAGCCAGCTCGTTACGTGGCTTGGGGGGTGGGTTGGGGTGGGGGAGACAGTTCACACGTAAATAGATTTAGACTAGAATTAAGTGAGTGACCTTTGTTACAGCGTGTCTGTCTGATTAGGTTAGGGTCCTTTTATTTATGTATATGGTCGAAGAGAGATAAAAGTCTAGAAGAGTCCCGAAAGGTTTTCAACGAACAGCAATCATGTACTCCAAGGAAAAACAGGCTGACCAACACACGGGCAGACAGAATCACGTCTGGGCAAAAAAGCTCTCAACGTTCGCCTCGCACTTAATGCTGGGAAGGATGTGCGTGCGTCTGTGCGTGTGTGGGGGGAGGGGTGAGAAAACACAATGCTTGTTTGTGTGTGGGTTTGCGCACGCGTGCATGTATTCGATCGCGTGAGGGGTTGTGTGGATGTGTGATCGGCGCCCTGTCGACTGGATTTTCTTCAATTACATGCCGTAATTACAAGCCAACCCCCTTCCCCTCCCAACCCTCCCGCGCATGACATTGCGAGGTTTAAACGACCTTGACATTCATATAATGTTCTTCTGCCATAATATGAATTAAGGGATATCGTTTTCTAATTAAAAGGAGGGAAAGGCCGAAAAGGGGGGGGGGGGTCGGCGAAACGAGGCGGGACATAATTGTTCTTCTTAAGTGTAATTGTTTAATATGTCTCCACGACAATGTAATAATGTCACGTGACGTAATTGCACCAATAGCACAATTTTGACCTTTTGTTCACCTCATGGCTGTATGAATGGCTGGATAATTAGGTTAGGGTTTGAAAATGTGATTTTTTTCTAGTTATCTCTCTTTCCCAGAACTTTACAAACAAACAAAAGAAAACGTCCCTATATAACATAGATCTTCTAGGTTCAAAGGGAAAGAACTGATTGTTATATTTATATAAAAGTATACATTCCATAGATCCACATGGAGAGAGAGCATAAAGAAGGGTCTCGGATTGCAGATGCCATACACAACAGAAGCAGAAAGAAGGGTGAAAATGCAACGGCGCCTGGTGATTATATATGACAACCTGCAACCGCAGCTGTGTATCTTTAGTCACACAAGAAGTTGCAAAGGGACAAGATCGTCTCTCGAGACGTAAAATACCACAGAGAGAGAGATACATTCCATCAATGAAGTTTAGATTTAAATAGTGAGATCAAAAGAGGAAGGATTGATTTTACTTTCCCCCAACTAATGTCAGGTACCGATCAGAGCTGAGTGGACTCAGAGGCGCCCAAGGATCCCGAAGTTAAAAATCCCACTCTTCACCAGGATTCGAACCCGGGTACCCCGTTT
Organism: Biomphalaria glabrata; assembly: GCF_947242115.1. Taxonomy (NCBI): domain Eukaryota; kingdom Metazoa; phylum Mollusca; class Gastropoda; family Planorbidae; genus Biomphalaria; species Biomphalaria glabrata. The sequence continues at coordinate 38,805,118 of NC_074717.1, read as the reverse complement.
CGAAAGCCAAGCGCCTTACTGCTCAGCCACCGCGCCTCCGTGATTGAGTCTGGAGTTGCTATAACTTTGTATGTATATAAATAAGGCCAGGATAAATGCCACCAAATTAAAATCACTACAATAAAATGATTTCCTGGATGACACACGGACTACATAATTATCTTATACGAATGAGTATCTTATTCGAAACACAGAGATGATAGGATAGATGAACTGTACGTGTTTGTGTGTGAAAGGTCAGGGTCACCTAAAACACACTCAAGAGGACGTATACTTCTACTCACACAAGTCAAAGCTCACACTACAAGGTCACGTCTCTTCTGTCAGTAACTTACTTCTACCACCTTTGTCTTCAGTGTTTAGTACTTCATAGTACACTCACACATCCACCCCTCCCCCACAACACTCGACACCAGCCTCTAATTCCCCTCCCCTCCCCACGCCACAGCCTTGCTCTCTCAACTCTGAGAGTAATGAATCGATATGGCCCACGTGTGAAAGGTAGTTTTGTAAAGGTAAATGTTTACCCGAAAACCTCGGCCCTGGCAGGACACCGCGGGGCCTGAGATGTAATCAAACAGTCCAACATCTGAGACCACGTGACGTCACTCGTTATCACGGAAGTGCCCGGGAGAGGCTTTATTTTTATTCTCAGAAACTGACCATAATATTTCTAGTAAACAAATGAGAGGAGAGAGAGAGAGAGAGAGAGAAAGAGAGAAAGAAAGGGAAGGAGAGAAGAGGGAGGGTGTGAGAGAGAAGGAGAGAATATTACAAAATGTGAAACAGAGAGAATGGCTAGAAAGTTTGAGAAGAAAGATTACAAAAATATTTAAAGAGAGAGAGAGAGAGAGAGAGAAAATCAAAAGACAACACATAGATTTAAACCATAAGACCATTACATACGTTAAGTAAAGTTTCTAATTTCAGAGCTTGCGATCTATAGGGCAGATGATGTAAAAGTTATCTGTTTCTTAAGCCCACGGTTAACGAGGGTGTCATGTGGCCAGCACAACGACCAACCGCCTTTACTTTTCAGGTACCCACTAGAGCTGTGTGGACTCAACGGCGCCTTAAAGATCCCGACATTTAAAAATCCCTGTTTTTACCAGGATTCGAACCCGGGACCCTCCGTTTCGGAAGCAAAACGCTCTACCACTCGGTCACCTCAGCTATAAATACCGAGAAAGAATGTGACATTAAATACGTACAACGTTAACTGAAAACAAAGAAATGGATTAACTCCTCCTTTCCTAACTGAAGATACCATGTTGATTTCACCAGAATGTGGTAAACAATTACGGAGAGAAAGAGTTAATTACTGCTAAAAAATAGGTCATCTTACAGACGAGGACATATAAGACACTGTGACACAAGATAAAGAGATAGAAAAGGGCAAACAAGAGCTTAGTAATCAATAAATTCAATTATAAATATTTTTTTTTTACTGAGAGTAAATGACAATCACATGTATCATGTGTTTGTGTGTGTATGTATGTGTGTATTTCTTTGTAGGTGTGTGAGTAAGAAGAAAAAAGCCTGTAATAAGGGGACATACAGAGAGAGAGAGACAGACAGACAGAGGGCTAGAGAGAGAGGAAGATAGATAGATAGATAGATAGATAGATAGATAGATAGATAGATAGATAGATAGATAGATAGATAGATAGATAGATAGATAGATAGATAGATAGATAGATAGATAGATAAACTTGGATTTAAAGCGACATTGTCAACACAGAATACATGTGTGAGAGTGAAAGACAGGGAAAGAAAGCGAGAGATAGAGGCAGAAAGAGAGTGAGGGAGAAAGAGTGAGACAGAGACAAACAGAGAGAGAGAGAGAGAGACAGAGACAGAGAGATAGAAAGAGGGAGGGAGAGGGTGGGTGTTAGAGACCGAGTAAGAAAGAGAGACAGAAAGAGAGAGAGAGACAGAGAGAAACTAGGAGTTAGAGGGACATTGCCGACACAGGTTATTGTCTTGACTGTATGAACTGATCAGGTTTCAGCTGTCTAAGGTTACATCTAAACAAAGGTTACGAGTCTTTTTCAACGTATGTCCGAACCTCCGTCAGTGTGTGTGTGTTTGTTTCTCAGAGTGTGCTTTTTCATCTGTGTGTGCCACGAGCGACAGATGTCGCTAAAAAAAAACATTAAAAAAGGCTTGTGATTAACTTTTTTTTTTTTTTTAAAAAAGGACATTTTTAAGCTTGTAGTCATGGAAACGGTTTCATTGTTAGGGTGAAAATTTTAATGAAATTGATATGTAGTGACCTGGACCTACAAACATTAAGTTTCATCCGCCGTGGGATCAAGGGTGTCGCCCCACCCTCATTCCCGTCACACTAAGCTTTGTGCACTAAGATAGTATTCAAGAGACTCATTTCCCTGATCTATATAAATGTCTGATTATATTTCACTGACATATATAATTTTGGTCTGATTATATTTCACTGACATATATAATTGTGGTCTGATTATATTTCACTGACATATATAATTTTGGTCTGATTATATTTCACTGACATATATAATTGTGGTCTGATTATAATATAACTGACCTATATATTGGTAGTCTGACAATAAAAAAAAGTTAGAAAAATAAACAGGAAAACTAAAACCAATCTTTTATGTGGAGCGAAGCATCTAGACCAACTCCTATAGTTAATATTTCAGGATTATTAGCTCTCTACTTACTGTGAGCTGAAATTACTTCCCCTGCAATGTAAGAACGATTTATTTCCTGGTGAAAACGTTTGAAAAAACTCACAAACAGAAGTGAGAAGACATGTTGTTTGGCCTCGGGCTTAATTGAACACTGAAATGGTCGAAATAGTTTACCCGTGATTCAAGCTAATAGCCCAGAGCGTGAACTGCGCAATATGACGTCACGGGGAAACACCTGTAGTCGGGGGAAAAAAACTATGTCGTCTGGTCATATTGATATGTCGCCTCCCAGTCACTGGATTTTTTCCCCCTCCCCCCTTTTTTTTTTCAAGTTTTATTTTTAGTTTGTTTTGTTTGCGTTGCAGTAAAGCGAATGAAGAGTATTGATGAAACGTTTGAACTTTAAGCGGTTGTCTGGGAAGGGGGGGGGGTGTTAGATGAAAATTTAATGATCAGTTATGTCCCTTTTTTTCTTTATCGAAAGCTTGAAGTCTTTTGTGTTAAGGTTAGGAATAGGATCGATAGTTGTTTGATATGACAAATTCTTAGATCTAGATATATCTCAATGCATGCTATTGGCAAACTAATCAGACGCCCAGAGCCTCCAATTGTTGGGGGCCTCGCTAACTCAACAGTACTAAAAACATTGCGAAAGTTGGTCTACTAGTCAAGCTCTAAGTCCCTACTATGACTCAAGGTTTATTGACAAATGTTTAAATCTTCTTGCTAGACTACTTATGTTAGAAGATCCTTGTTGTTGTTGTTTTTTGAATGGCATATTTTTTTAAATGTTTATGTTTATTTTGCTAATTCATTTGAGGCCACCAAATTTACTTGGCCTAGGGCCTCTCCAATTACTTATGGCCGGCCCTGATGCTACTTAACAATAATTTACCTCACAATAAACCATCTCACAGCAAAGTCACAAAGATCTATCATACAGTAAACGTTCTTACAGTTATATATCTTACTTATTCTTGTCGACAACAAGCTCACCAACATCAGCACCAACAACATCCACAACAACAATAACATCCACATCCTCACCATCCTCATTTTGATCAACAACTACAACCACAACACCATCATCAACACCAACAGTAACAACAACCAGCAAGCAGACACTCGTCGGATAGGTGTAAACTAGATTCAACGCGGACTCAAGCTGACGCTGCATGTGCATGTGTGCGTGCGTGCGTGTGTGGGGGCAGGCTTTATTTCCTGTTCACTAACAACAGGTATATACATTCACTCACACACACGCAAACTATTCACACACACATGTCGCTCACACAATGACACATCTAGCACCTATATCAATTAAAACTATCTAACTCATCGATTGGGAAATGACTCCACGAGCCGGGAATACCGCCATTGTTAGGTAAACACCGGTGACTGGATACAAAAACTTTTTTCACTTCTGCTTTTTTGAAACTTCCTTTTGTTCAAGTCACATTTTGGCGGTTCTCAAAGTAAGCAGATGGGGAAAAAAAACTTAGGAGGTCGCACTACATGTTTAAATAAAATAATTTGGATGTCAACGGAAAGTTTTCCAAAAGTTTTTTTTTTCTTGAAAAGAATGAAAGTTCATGTGTGTGTGGGACAGGGGTGGAGTGGGTGGGGGAGACTCATATTTCAGGGACACTCAATCGAATACAAACATTCTGGCCTGTCAGATTGATATTTGAACTTGTGCTAAAATTATTTTGCACAAGCGTGTGAATAAAACGTGCGACTCGGGATAAATTAATGCGCATAATGAGCAGTTTAACCTCCTTTTGCTGCTTACAATGAAATACACGAGTGTACTCATTAGCAGGTACCATAGAGACATTCCTTGCAGATTCATTAAAAAAAAAAAACCAGCCCAGGCCTCAGCTTAAGAGGAGAACACTGGACAGGGGCTGGTCTCCTATAGGGACAGCTGGTAAACTTTGAACAGGAGAACACAAGTCTTTGAGAGGCGAAAACATTTTAGTCGAAGATATAAGTTGTAAAATACGATATTTTATTGTCACGCTAAATTCTACGATCTTTGAGCTTGAAGCTTGATATCTCACTCAATGAAGCTATCTTTGAACAAACAAATTTCTCTAGTTTATGTGGTCATATGGTCTTAAAGACATGAGAGAGAGAGAGAGAGAGAGAGAGAGAGAGAGAGAAAGAGAGAGAGAGAAAGAGAGAGAGAGAGAGAGAGAGAAAGAGAGAAAACGAGAACATTGGCGAAGCAACCATGGCGCCAAGTGGTTCATTGCGCCCGGACCCACGATCTATATGCGCACAAACGGATTCTTGTAAGGGGAAAAAATGTGCTTACTGTAAGAATTTAAATGTTAGAAATTCTTACATTTTTTTCTTTAAACCATTCTATATTTATTGTTCGTAAATTATATTCCTGGTATATTAACTAAAAGCGCTAAATACCAAATCGATGTAGATCTTTTAACTTACTTACTGTCCTATCATCTGTTGGACCGTTGGGGATCCACACAGGATTTGTTAACCGTCTTTCTCCATCCCTCTCTGTCTTTTGCTTTGCATAGAACTTCTTTAAATGGCAGGCCCGTCCATTTTTTTAAATGTTGTCTTCCCAACGCTTTCTCTGTCTGCCTCTTCTTCTTTTCCTGGTACTGTTCTCTGAAGGAAGGTTTTTGCAAGCCCCGAAGACCTTCGGATTTGGCCATTGAGTTTTAGTTTTTAAACAATAGTTAGTAGGTCATCTTGGGGTCAAATCGCTCTTGTAACCCTGTCTCTAATTTTTTCCAACGAACCAAACGAAATCTATTTATTTTAGTATGAAATCTATTTATTTTAGTATGAAATCTATTTATTTTAGTATGAAATCTATTTATTTTAGTATGAAATCTATTTATTTTAGTATGAAATCTATTTATTTTAGTATGAAATCTATTTATTTTAGTATGAAATCTATTTATTTTAGTATGAAATCTATTTATTTTAGTATGAAATCTATTTATCTTAGTATGAAATCTATTTATTTTAGTATGAAATCTATTTATTTTAGTATGAAATCTATTTATTGTAGTATGAAATCTATTTATTTTAGTATGAAATCTATTTATTTAGTATGAAATCTATTTATTTTAGCATGAAATCTATTTATTTTAGTATGAAATCTATTTATTTTAGCATGAAATCTATTTACCTTAGTATGAAATCTATTTATTTTAGTATGAAATCTATTTATCTTAGTATGAAATCTATTTATTCTAGTATGAAATCTATTTATTCTAGTATGAAATCTATTTATTTTAGTATGAAATCTATTTATTTTAGTATGAAATCTATTTATTTTAGTATGAAATCTATTTATTTTAGTATGAAATCTATTTATTTTAGTATGAAATCTATTTATTTTAGTATGAAATCTATTTATTTTAGTATGAAATCTATTTATTTTAGTATGAAATCTATTTATTTTAGTATGAAATCTATTTATTTTAGTATGAAATCTATTTATTTTAGTATGAAATCTATTTATTTTAGTATGAAATCTATTTATTTTAGTATGAAATCTATTTATTTTAGTATGAAATCTATTTATTTTAGTATGAAATCTATTTATCTTAGTATGAAATCTATTTATTTTAGTATGAAATCTATTTATTTTAGTATGAAATCTATTTATTTTAGTATGAAATCTATTTATTTTAGTATGAAATCTATTTATTTTAGTATGAAATCTATTTATTTTAGTATGAAATCTATTTATTTTAGTATGAAATCTATTTATTTTAGTATGAAATCTATTAAGGAAGGTAACTCTGAAATTGTCAATACTTCGTTTCGTTACATACTAAAGTGCTACATTTTTTAAAAAATGTCAATAATAACGATACATTATAATATATTGTAAAATTACCGTAAGAGATAAATTATGGTAGTTTTTGTTTTTCCTTTAATTGACATTTCTTTATCTAATATTACGGTATGTATTTACTAGTTAAGATATATGAATTAATTATATAAGTAGACATAACCCTCGCAATTTATTGACTCATCATAACTATACAAGTTACTAATATGTCTGAATGCAAACTAGGCTAGACATTGAATTATAATTGTGAAATACATTAGAAGTCATAACCGCAGTAAGACGATATCTTTCCCAATCATCTTAAGTTTTTAAAAACATTTCCATGGAAAGACAACTCGACATCACAGTGGGCCTTCTACTGAATTAGATAAACTTTAGTCAGAACAATAGGGCCGTGTGAAGTCTTCAGGACTATGTTGTGAGGCGCCAGTTAGGACAATTTTTACTGGTTGCTATATATATATATATATATATGGCTCCTTCTGTCTCGGAAGACAATGGATGCGCCCTGGTGAGTCAATGGCTTTGGTTTCGTCTTGAGACGGGGCAGAATCTGGTGTGACTGATCAAGCCAATTCTGGAGCGGCAGAAGGAATATCTTGGTGGCTTTTTATCGTAAATGGTTTTTAAAAAGCATTTACAGAAAACAAAAAGGGGGGCACGCACTGAATTCAAACTGGTGGCTAACAGCTCCTCTATTAGTGAGCTACTTATGACTAGAGAAGATTGTATAGCTATATATTGTTGTTTCAATTTATAGCAGGACCTATACAGGGACTACTTCATCTTATACCACCACTTCAGCCAAGTGCAATTTCTTTCCCTTGTTCGAGATACCAAACAAAATAATTCAATACCAATACTTAATTAACTAATTTTTTAAAATTGATTCTAGTGTTGGCGTGTAAAAGAAATAATTGTACAAAATTTCAGCTTGATCCGAGATTGGGTGTCGGAGAAATAACGTGTAGAAAATTTTTACCAGACAGACAAACAGAATTGATATACGCTTTGAAAAATTCATACCACTACTGATATACAAATATAAAAAAAATCTTAATGTTAAGAAAGCTCTAATTATGTTTAAAAAAAGGTAAGGCACAAAACTAATAATATAGACTAATCTCTAACTACACATTTTCTGTTTATCGGACATCAAAAGCATCTTGTGCATTTCTAAGCTTTGTTCTAAAATTATTTTATAGCGTTTTGAACAGTAGACCTAATGACATGGGCATTATCTAAAGCTGGTAGTCAACCTATTAGCGACTCCTAGAGACTCAAGACGTGAAGTTTCTAAACACGACGCTCTCCAAGCCTGTCACTTGATTGGTCCTCTTGTCCATGGGGAAGTAATATGGCTCCGCCACTGGCTGCTCCCCTTGCCTGTTGAACCAAAATATCATTCACTAATGCCTCCGAGGCTCCCCGCGTTATCTCGGGTTTAGGGGCAACTCGTGATGCACTTTTCCCTCACTTGTGGGGGGGGTGATATGGCGCAAGGGAGGAGGGGGGGGGAGCAGGGACGAAAACAAAAGAAGGGAGGACTCGAAGGAGAATTCGTTTTCAGCATGAGTGATTCACTTAGCAATTATCTAAAAAACGCTGCGCGTGCATTGACGTGAGCAGAAAGGAAAAAAAAAGGGGGGGGGGGGTTGAGAGTGAGGTAGAGCAGGGTCCTTTTTATTACCTGGCCTCCATGGACCTCACGAACAGCTGGGAGACTTGACCAAGTGCAAAAAGATAATGAAAAAAAAACCCTGGTTAGACTGAATGAAATGTGAAACCAAGCGAGCACTTATAACCGAATATTAAAGTAGAATGAGTCCTTAGATGACATTGAAATGACCTTACTGAGGTCTCGTGATGGACACTCCGGTGGCAATCTTTTAACCCCCCTTTTTTTCCCCACTCTTCAAGGGCACGCCCCTTGATTGCATTTTCTAATGAAATGGCCTTGAGATGGACTTCGTGATGGCGCGTTTATGGTCAGTTAATGGTTGACCAGGGCGAGGCGCCCCGATGCCAGTGCCACCCTTAGCTCGTGAACCAGACGAGATGAACAGATGTGTGGCGCCCTAAGAGTATGAGAACCATATCCATGGTGATTTGGATCTGCGGTGCAGAAAACAAAAAAGCACTGGGTGCCGTTCTTCAACGTAATTGTGTGCAGGAGCCCATTCGGTTACAGCGCTGGAAGAATGCTCGCCGGTAACGTTGCACAATGTCTGTCGCTTCAAGTTATTAGAGATGTCCCTAAACCTACGTCATATGTGACTAGAAAGGCATTGTGATAAATATATACACGGGGATTGTTCCTGTATTGTACCAAATACTCTAACAAATAATTTTTTGTTTATCAGGAAATATACCAGTAACTCATTACAAGTTTTATGTAAAGAAGTCCATGTCATTAGTGTCTCTTAACAGATTCGAGGATAAATCATTATATAGCTGGGTTCATTACATGTGGGAAAAGATCTTCGTATTAGTCTTTATATGTAAATCAATAAACATAATTTATGTAATTTCTTATCAGTTTAACGAAAACAAAAGATGTAAAGAGAGAATAAAAAAATCGATTTCTCAGTACGACGCCAATTAGGTTAGCTTTGCTGTGATTGAGAAACTCAAGGGACGTAATCCACTTAATGCAATTCTGACTCTCTGCAATATAAAATAAAATATGTAGGCTTACCTACCTTACATTCTATTCAACATAAGAATGACAATCTGGTATCGTTAAATAATAGAGAAACTAATACCATTCAAACATTCTGACTCAATTACAGGTCAGCTCAAGGAATAACAGAGAATTGAACACTCAGAGTCTAAAATTCGGTTTCAAAGTTGAAATGTTTTTGTACTAATATTGTTCTGTCTATTCCTTGGCTCTTGTCTTAACTTTGTGAGATATTTTCTCATAAAAGACTCATTTTCTTTGCCAGTGGAACGTCCTCCTGGCGCTAAATGTCAGTGTCGGCTCCCCTCCTCTCTCTCTCTCCCACCCACTTACATTCCCCATTAGTTGTAGTGCCGACATCTGGCCTTGATCAGCAGGGAAATATTCGTAGTGCTTCGCCGGTTCTAGCATTGCGAACCATGGGATACCTCAAGCTTCCTCTTCCGGTTCAAAAGCAACGAAGTGGATAGCACTGCAGTTCAATGTCAAATATGTATAAAGAATGTATAAAGATAGATAGATTTTCAAATATAGTCAGATTTACCTAAAGGAAACAGTAGCTATAGTTTAGGGACCCCACTTTTTGGGGGGTTCCCCCCAAAAGATTCTATAGAATTTTAAAAAAATCACTTTGAAGACAGCAAAAGAAAAATTGCCTGATGTTGGCGAAGCTAGTGGGGCGGGTATGTTTTATAAAGGGCCCCATATCTCAGATATGTTAAGGGCTTTATCAAGTGTCAATCAGATCCTGTTTTAAAATGTAGGCCGATTATTGAAGTGAATTTGTTTCTACCTATAGGGCCCTAAATACTGCATTCAGAAATCCACAGATCTATAGATTCGTTTTTGAAGTTGCAGTTGAACTGATGGTGAAGGAAACATTGTCCCTCTACTACCAAACACAAATCTAAACAGAAGTTACCAAAAGTTAAGACTATACCGGGAAACCCCAAGTATCGCGCGCGTCCACATAGCGTTCATGACTTAGTGACAGAGTAAGTGCACTAAATTAATTAAGGAGTAATGGCTAAATTAATTTAAGGAGCAATGAGTGAAAGATATTTTATTACTTTTGTTATTGAGAAATAGAATTAGTTTAAAGGTTATATTTACCCTTATTGCAACTGAAATATTTTGCATAATAAATAACATGTTTACTCACGCTAGCTTACTATACTATACCGCATTAAATATCGCAGTTTGACGCTTTTGATAATTAAATTTTGTATCCTAACTACACATTCAATCCAAGTAACTGCGTTAAGAGACAAGTCATGAAGACATTCTGGGAAAGATGTTCTTGGAGCTTGAAAATGAGAGAACCGTCTGCTATCTTCGCATACGTCACAATTGAGTTGTCTGTCTTGTGGAGGGCCCGGAATCGAGTTAGCCTCGTGAGTGCACGAGTTTTACTTTATGTCTTTTGGACATTTTTTTTTTTTTTGTCTTTTGGGTTTGAGAGTTCTACTTACGTCATTTCAAGACTGCGAAGGTTTCTTTCATTCTGGGTCTCTAGGGGAAGGAGAAACGTCGACACCGATCTGATAAGAGCACATTTTTAAGTGTGCGCAGAAAGACTTATTGATTTAATGTTATCCATACCAAAAGCTGGTTTCAGGTCAGCTGCTAAGGGCGGAGAAAGAGTCTTAATAAACTACATACCATTGGGGGGGGGTATTTATAGAAATTAGTTGAAAGGCAATGGACCTACAGAGGACAACATTAGCGAACACTATTTTAAAGCCATCCAGCGGAGACCGCAAGGTTGATCATAATGCGGACAACGAAGATTATCTATTAGGCTTGATGATGATCATCTATAACGTATTAACTTTTTCTCTCCTAACTGACGATACCCCAGCGTTGATATCCACCAGAATGTGGTAAATAATTGCGGAAAGAAAGAGTTAACGTGGTAGCTTCTATGAAGTCAGAACTAGATGGGCAATGAGACAGTGGGTCTCGTGAAATACAGATCGTATGACGCTCGGTTGTTGTTGTATAAGGGTAAATGTGTAGATAATAGCGACATCTTTCTTTAGGGACATTGACTCGCAGTGTTAGACAGGAGACATCCTTCTATTTGGAGCATTAACCCACTGTCTGAGATGGAGCAAGTCATGATTCTGTAGGGGGGGGGGGGGGACACCGCTCACTGTGTTAAGAGAGCACATTTTCCATTCGGGTATTAACTCACTGTGTTTGGGTGTGTCGGGGGGTATTAGCTCCCCGAGAGTGAGCACAGCGTGTGTTCTACGGCCCTCTTTTCCTCCGCAACACGTTGTCCTCGTGTGGGAGCCAGCACAACTGTGAGCGATGAATTACTTCCCGAAATCAGGCCCTGAGCCAATAATGAAAGGCAGTTTTCACAACAAGGGAGTTGGGCCCCCCCCCTCTCCCCAACCATGCACGCCCTCCTCCCTCTCCCCTAATCCACCACTCCCTTCATCGCCACCACTGATTAATTTCATTCAGTTTTTTTTTAATGAGGCATCACGTGTTATTGTTAAAACATGTGTGTGTCTGGAGGGAGAGATCGGCTTGTGGTAATTAAATCTTGTGCACTAGCGCTGCGCCAGCATAGGCTTTCGCCCTTGGAGACCTCCGCCGCACACATTGGCCATGCGCCCACACACCCTACCATAATACCAGGACGTTAACGCCACTGCAGTGTTCCGGGAAAAATGCGTCCCCCCCCCCAAGCCACATATATTCCCGAGTTATTTTTGTTTTTTTTTTCTCTGCTTTCAATGGAAGCTACCTCACGTGTTGAGCTCACATCAAGGTTGTTGCGAGACGGGGAGATGGGAGTGGGGGGGGGGTGAGACAGAGATAACTGTTAAAGTCAGCCATTAGATCCCTGGGTGCCTTAGATGTAAATTACCTACTGTCACGTGGGGCCGTCTCCAAAAAAACAGGGAAAAAAGGATGTTTTCAAAAAGGATGGGTTAAGTAGAAACTGAAGCTGCCATGCCCCACAAAACTATGCACTTTTAATGTGTCGTTTGGTCAGTCATTGGTCAGTGTATAAAGCTATGTGATTTCAAGAGGCATCTAGTGCTATGGAGACATAAAGCTATCAAGAGTGGATGCATACCTAACATTACAAGAGAAGAAAGAGAGAGAAAAAAACAAAGAGACAAGGAAAACGAGAGAGAGAGAGAGAGAAATAGAGAAAGAGAATGTGTGGGAATGTTTTTGAGATAGAGAGAGAGTGAGAATTAAGTACAATTAAAGTTCCCCTTTCAGACCTTGTGGTCAATAGGGCAAATGATGTAGAGGTCATCTGTTTCTGATTTTCTCTCTGTCACATACCTCTCTCTTCACCCCCTACGTAAGCACTAACTATTGCTTTATTTTATTTTAGGGACACATTAACTAAGCTCTAAATCTACTAGTTACCTCCCTTCCTGTCCAGCTTTGACTAATTGGTTTAAAAAAATGTGTAGACGCCAACACGTAGATTGAGACTTAATGTGCTCAATGACACAATGCCTACTGGTAAAGTGTTTTTATAGACTAGACTCAAAAAACGACAACTGGTAAAGTGTTTTTATAGACTAGACTCAAAAAACGACAACTGGTAACGAATTTTTATAGACTAGAATCAACAAACGTCTACTGGTGAAGTGTTTTTATAGACTAGACTCAACAAACGGCTACTGGTGAAGTGTTTTTATAGACTAGACTCAACAAACGGCTACTGGTGAAGTGTTTTTATAGACTAGATTCGACAAACGTCTACTGGTAAAGTGTTTTTATAGACTAGACTCAACAAACGTCGACTGGTTAAGTGTTTTTATAGACTAGATTCAACAAACGTCTACTACCTACCACTTCCCAACTGCTTGATATAAATACCACTTCCCAACTGCTTGATTTAAAGTCAACGTCCCCACTGCTTGATTTAAAGTCAACCTCCCCACTGCTTGATTTAAAGTCAACCTCCCCAATGCTTGATTTAAAGTCAACCTCCCCACTGCTTGATTTAAAGCCAACCTCCCCACTGTTTGATTTAAAGTCAACCTCCCCAACTGCTTGATTTAAAGTCAACCTTTCCACTGCTTGATTTAAAGCCAACCTCCCCACTGCTTGATTTAAAGTCAACCTCCCCAACTGCTTGATTTAAAGTCAACCTTTCCACTGCTTGATTTAAAGCCAACCTCCCCACTGCTTGATTTAAAGCCAACCTCCCCACTGCTTGATTTAAAGCCAACCTCCCCACTGCTTGATTTAAAGTCAACCTTCCCAACTGCTTGATTTAAAGTCAACCTTTCAACTGCTTGATTTAAAGTCAACCTCCCACTGCTTTATTTAAAGTCAACCTTTCAACTGCTTGATTTAAAGTCAACCTTTCAACTGCTTGATTTAAAGCCAACCTCCCCACTGCTTGATTTAAAGTCAACCTTCCCAACTGCTTGATTTAAAGTCAACCTTTCAACTGCTTGATTTAAAGTCAACCTCCCACTGCTTGATTTAAAGTCAACCTCCCACTGCTTGATTTAAAGTCAACCTCCCACTGCTTGATTTAAAGTCAACCTCCCCTAGCTCCTAGCTCCAGTCTTGTTGCCAGTCTTAATGAAATGCAGAGCCCATACCGGAAGTTATACACGAAAATGCAAATCAGCAGATAGATGAACAGACTAGATTGTTGTGAAACTAAAGAGCTCCAGAGATGATGATGTGATTGATTCAGATGATACGAGTGATTCGTATGAGTTATTCAGATCATGTTAAAGAGTGATGTAATACAGGATTATGTTTCAAGACGGAGACCAGATGAAGAGATACACACAAAGGAATAAGTCTACATTGAAAGAAGAAATGGGAACGTGGTGGGAATATTTTTTTTCCGAGTGGGGGGGGGGGGCAGACAGACAGATTAAGCTCCATTATACTTCATCCCCCGACCCTGATACTTCTATTTAAATTATATATATATGTGTATATATGTATAATGTTATGTTTCTTTTTTCCCAACACCATACATTTTCGAAAATTTAAAGGAGAAATGAGAATACGAAAAAACATTAAAAAATATTTAATCGAAATAAGAAACTTATCAGTTCATAGAAGCAGTGGTCGACCTATTAGAAAAGCACACATACATACACACCAACACACACACACACACTCTAAAATATACAAAAACTAATACACACAAACACAAAATGCTTAAGGGAAATTTCTTGTCCAAACACAGTCTGGGCCTCGCTCTTCACTGCCCTGACCTGTATAGATTTTAGGCCCAAACTTTTCAATGTTTGCTCGATGTATGAAGATACAGTGTAGAAGTCTGAATTTTTTTTTTGGAGGGAAAAAAGGGGGGGGGGAGCTTTCAGTCGACGTTGTTTTATCAGGTGCTACGCTTCTACCTTTCATTCTCTACCTGTAGCGAATCAAAGATTTCACAGGTGAGCTCAAGGGAACGTTTGCAGAAGTTTCTGAAAGCTGGGTGGAAAAAAAATCCCCCAAAAAATATGACCTTTTTGTCCGGAGATGTTTACATTATTAAGACGGTGTGCGGTTGTGTTGTGCGAGACATCCTTTGAACAGGCAGACCCCTAACTGTAGCCCCTGACACAAACCTTACCACCAGCCCCTAACCAAGGAGCTGTGTGCAATCAATGTCCTAACCTCTCTTCTGGATGACCTCCTGTATGACCGAATAATGAGCGCACCTTAATTAGAGAGCTGGTGCCCTCTCGTTAGCCAATCGTTGTAAACGAGGCAAGGTCGACGAGTAAGCTTTATTAATTGATGAAACAGCGCCCTCTCGTCGGAGCTCACAGTTGTCGTCGAGTACTCAAACATTTAAAAACATAAACAGTGTGTTTGACTCTGTTACATACATTTAAAATGAACTCAAAACATTCGACAATTAGTATTACCATTTTTTTTTTAAAACAAAGACAAATCTAAATACCAAAAAAAAATACAAAAAAATAAATAAACTATTTGACATTACAAACATTTAAAACTAAAGCTTAGATCAAAACGTTCAATAATTAGTGTTACCATTTTTTTAAACAAAGACAAATCTAAATACTGAAAAAAAAAAACAAGAACAAAAAAAAAAACAAAAAAAAAAAAACAATGTGTTTGAATCTGTTACTTACATTTATTTAAAACTAAAGCTTAGATGACATCGTTCGATAATTAGTATTACCAATTTTTTTTTAAATGAAAGACAAATTAAAAAAAAAAAAAAAGTAACTCAAGGCATCATTCTAAATAAAAGTGTTGAGTGTCTGATATATGGGTGTTGTCAATTCCAAAACATTGATTGGAAATCTTTGGCAACGTATTCTTAGACTACACTTAATTTGAAGGTCGTCTGCTAGAGAGGAATGGAAAAAGTCAATGACTTTACAGGTTAAAACAATCAATTAGACAAAGAATGAAATGGTTATCATATGCTTTGTGTAAGATAAATCACAGTGTACACACTTGCCATTCAGCAATATGGTATTTACCATTCGCAAAAACAAATACCATGAATATGGCCAACTAAATAAAGGCTATTGAAATAAACACCTAGAAATAGTTCAAAATACCTAGTATTGAAAACACTGAAGAAGAGTTGATATTTTAAAGTAATTATACTTTTCAGTCGATAACGGTACGTGCTTATTGCAACGTTCTGTGACGTATTCACTTACAAGGACGAGTGATCTCCAGTCTCATTTTCAACCCATCTTTTACCCATTCAAACTAATTCTTGTACTGTAAGCCCTCCATTCGTTCGTTGTATCCATCAGTACCCATTAGTCAGATCAGTAAGTTTCATTCTCTTTTTATACTCTCTACTTTCTTTCTTCTCTTTTCTTCTCTTCCTTCTGTGTTTATCCCCTTGGAAACAACGCACTAATCCCAGTCTGGGACAATTAAATCTAGCATTTTCCACTCAGGACTTGACCCAACTCTGGAGGCAGGCTCATGGGAAATAACCTTGAAGTACGGGAATATATCTCTGCAGTCAGGAAGCCAATGGGAACGAGTCTCAAGCTGTGCTGTCGCGCGTGCGTGCATGCGTGTGCTTCTGTGTTGCTGAATTTTTAATTTTTTTTTGCAAGAGCACAAAAAAAAGTTTGAAAAAAAATTAATTAAAGATAAAAATTGGCTCGTCAAACGAAAAAAAAAAACAAACTGGGTTAGTAGGGCTATAACAAGCTACAAAAAGAGAAAGAGAGAGAGAGCGAGAGAGAGAGAGAGAGATAGAAAGAGAGTGAAGGAGAAAAAGAGAGAAAGGTAGAAAGAGAGATAAGGAGAGAGAGAAAGATAGAAAGAGAGTGAAGGAGAAAAAGAGAGAAAGGGAGAAAGAGAGATAAGGAGAGAGAGAAAGATAAAAAGAGAGTGAAGGAGAAAAAGAGAGAAAGGGAGAAAGAGAGATAAGGAGAGAGAGAAAGATGAAAAGAGAAAGAGAGAAAGATGAAAATAGAGAAAAAAGAGAAAGAGAGAGAGAAAGATAAAGGGACAAAAGAGAGAGAGAGAAAGATAAAGGGACAAGAGAGAGAGAGAGAGAGAGAGAGAGAGAGAGAGAGAGAGAAAGACGAAAAGAGAGAAAGAGAGAGAGACGTAATAAAAAGGTCAACCTGAAAGTGGTCACGTGATATTTTCCAAGACACAAAGTAAATCTATGTAAGTGTACTAGTCGTAGCGTTAGAAAAAGCACCAAACAGGACGGACTTTGAACGTGACATAAAATACGTATTTAGTATAGAGTTTGGATGAAATGAAGGAATAGTTACTACCAAACCCTTCCATCTAGAGACATCCTAGATAGGGACAGAAAAACTCAGACTTTATTCCGTGTTTCCTATGTTTGCTTTCCAGAACTCCAATCTAACTCAATGAAAGGTCTCGTAATAACCCTTCACAAGAAAACCTAGTCATTACAGCAATCCTAAATGGGGCCTTTTATTGGCAATATGCACTGGGTCTCAACATTCCAAAATCTGCCTTTGCCCAATATCATTTTAAAAAAAAGCTTACTCAAATAAACCCAGGCGGATAGAAGAAAAACACAGACACTTCAGATGAATAACTTAGACTCATAGAAAAATAGGACTATGTCTAACTTTATTCCAGAAGAGTTCAATTACCGGAACAGTTCCAACAGCTATGACAGAAAAGATTACGACTTTAGCATCTCACACGGGGGCAAAGAAAGACACAAAGGAGCCACACAAAAAAAAAAAAAGCACTACGTCTTTATGGGACAATGTCTGTTATTTTACCAGTTGAGCAATGTCCAGACTTTGACCATCACAATAGTTCCCCGCCTCTGGTCAGCCTGTAGGTCAATAAGAATTGCTGTCTCTGTTAAAGTGGAGCTTCTAACGTCTGAGGACGAGTGTTAAGCAGTGAAAGAGGGAGATAGCGCTGGAACATTTGTTTTTTGGGGGTTTGGAGGGGGGGGGAGGTCTGAAAGCACGAGGCAATCAATAGCATTACGATTGAGGTAAAGCAAAGTAGAGGACGTGTGTGTGTGTGTGTGTGTGAGGTGGGTTGAACGATAAATCGGTCTGGATGTCCAGCACACCGAATGACATCTGAACAAAACTATGACATCGCATATGTCATGTGGACTGATCAGAGCCCCAAGTCTGATGCACTTATTGCTACTGCAACGAAACTTCATTTCGTCATCATCCACATTTTTAGACTTTCAATTTTTAGAATTCTAATTTTTAGGATCCCAATTTTTAATATCCCAATTTTTAGAATAACGAAATATGAATTTTGAAAACCTCAAATTAAAGCGTATTTTGTTTGTTTGTTTATTCCTTTAAATTTTCATTCTTTCAAAATTATATTGAATAATGGCAAACCAGAATAATGATCAATAAATACTTTTAAAGACCGCATCACAAACCAAGGGAGATTGGAGAACGCACTACTCCAGTGATTGGACCCCACGATAACCTGCTAACTATCGTAAAAAAAAAACGCAAGAAAAAATTCTATGGCCATATTACATGGTCTTCGGGCTCGCAAGACCTTCCTTAAGGGAAAAGTACCAGGAAAAAGAAGAAGAGGCAGACAGAAAAAGCGATGGGAGGACAACAGAAAAGAATAGACGGGACTGCCATTGACAGAAGTTCTAACTAAGGCAAAAGACAAGAGAGGAATGGAGAAAGACGGTCGACGAATCTTGCATGGTCCCCCAACGGTCCAACAGACTGAGGGACAGGTAAAGGTAAAACAAAAATACTTGTTAAATGTTCTCCTTTCAAGTAGTGACGAGTTTCACAACAAATAAAAAGTAAAAAAAATATTTGCTATGTAAACAGCCCAAACCTAAATAAGAACCAATAACTTTGCATAACACCAGTGAGCTCACATGGAATGATACGCCATGATATGCATATTGTATTATATCAAAATTGTATGGACATAGTAAGTAAACCAATCAACCATTATGCCTTTGAAAATATATTAATGTTACTTTATACAAAAGATGTTACTTTAAATTATAAATTAAATAAATACAAACTTGAACTGCTATTCAGCCACTTGACATAGATCTGAGGGGGGTCAATGCATCCTATGCTAAATAGGTAGCACACCTCAAGAAATTGTTATCATCAAGACTCTTCAGCCATTATAAAATTTCAAAGCCTTCGACCTCTCACGAGATTACAAAATCACGCGGCGTCTGCCTCAAAACTTCATAACTTCCGGCATAAAATATTTAATGCCGGCAACAACGAAGGGAAACAACACACAGTAGATCGTCTGCAAAGGGGAAAAAAAATAAATATCAAAGGTGTTACAGAAACTTGAAACTTTCGTACTAATTATTCTCAGCTGTTCAAGATCAATTTTTGTCTTTACATTGTGTCTACGGTGTTTTCTTTTTACAATGTGTGTATAGTGTGTTCTTTTTACAAAGCTTATATCAACTCACGCTGTGTGTCTGTCTGTCTGTCGGTCTGGTCAAAAGTTTGTATACGTTATTTCTCCGACACACAATCTCGGATCAAGCTGAAATTTAGCACAACTGTTTCTTTCACATGTCAACAAAAGAATCATTTAAAAAAATTAACCAATTAGTTAATTAACTATTGGTAATAAATTACTTTGTTAGGTATCTCAAACAAGGGAAAGAAATAGTACTTGGCTGAAGTGGTGGTATAAGCTGAATTAGTCCCCTTTGTATTAGGCTGCCTTGTCAGGCTTAGTGAACACAAACATGAAATACATACAACACATAATTATACAATCTTCCAATTTTTATACTCTTCGATAGCAGAGTGGTTACCGCGTTGGCTTGAGAAGCCTGAGAAGGCTTAAACCGGAAGATCGAATTAAGGCCGTTCCCTTTCCCAGCGAAAAAGTAAAATGTCTGACTCAAGATATTTTAAAACTTAGTTAAAGATACACAGGCGGAAACCCATACTGTTTGAAAGTTCATCAACGTCATGGAATATAGACTTATATATCTTTACACTATTTTATTGGAAAATGTTACAATTACCGTAACAGGCAGAGTTTACAATCAAAGAAGTGGAAGCTAAATGTAACTCTGCGAACAGATAAGCAAATTTGTTCAATGACTGGGTGTAATTTTATTGTCTATTTGGCCCGTTCTTACATAGCTTATATCAACTCACTATGTCTGTCTGTTTGCCAGTCTGTCTGGTAAAAAGTTTGAATATATATATTTTCTCCCGTTTCCCATTCTCAGATCAAGTTGAAATTTTGCATTAATTATTCATAATCGATGACAATACACGAATCAATCCTACATTAACCACTTAGTAATAATTAATTAAGTTTGGTTTATATGGCAAAAACGGAGCTAAACCCTGTAATTTTTCAGATAAATGGCAGTAACTAGCGGTTCTTTACGTTAGAAGAGCTTTGCTATAAAAAAAAGTATTTTTTTTTTTTAAATTGGTTTCCTTTATTATTCTTAGAATTATATTTGTTTATGTTTTATATGGTTTATAAAATATTAGATGGTCTCTCAGGATTGAAGTGAATTACTTCCTTGCCCAAATCTTCATCAGGACTTAGGGGAAAGCGACATTCAGGATTTGAATCCGCGACCATCGAAAAGACTTCCCAGAGCCCATACCACACGACCAGGCAGTATTATTTCAATATTACTATTACAAAAACATTTTTTGGATGGAATTCTTATAAAACAGATTTAAAATATACAGCTGCAACATTTAGTCCTTTTTAGTTTTAAAAGAAGACGCCAAGATAAGTTTCCTAAATAATTGGAATCTATTGGTAGAAAAAGATAAAGTTGCTGTCTTTATGGACGCCACTAATGGATGATCCCTTAGAGTTATGTCCCCCTTTCTGTACGTTCAAGAAAGCAAAGAATGAAACAGAAACCTAAATCTGAGTGTTAAAAAACCTAAGAATACATGATGTAAACTTTCCAGACGCTATGTTACACTCAAGGTGTAAACAAGGGAGGTAAACATCTGACGGAAGTGAGAAGGAAATGTTTACAGGACAACAACGCCTGTCCTGCAGTGCCAAACAAATGTAAACAAATGTGGTTGAAACTTCCGAAGCGTTGCGCACCCACAGAAATTATCCGCACCGACAGGAAACCAGCACACCGACCGAAAAGGTGCGCACCAAAGGAGTAGGTGCGCACCAACAGTCAAGTTATCCAGCGACAGAACAAGTTGAAAATTTCACCGTAATGCTACAAGCGATGCAATTCTACGAAATCGTAAAATATATTTTTAAAAAAGGTGAGGAATCCTTGTAGTAAATATGAGGGGCAAGTGAAATGTCACAGTAGTGAAGACCTCGGCAACAACATGGGGATGCGTGTTTACTGAACACACACATATGCTGAACACACACACATATGCACATGCGGGCGCAAACATAAGCGCAGAGCGCATGCAACATAAGCCCCTACCCAGCACTCACACTAGACACACACACACACACACATTGAAACACACACACACACACACGCACCCACATTGGTAATGGCACGTGCATCAGGACCAAAGCAAACTGCAAGCGGCAGAAAGCAAACACGCGCTCTAACAATGTGTGGCATGAACGCGGTCTTGACAACAAGCGAATGCCAGAGCCTTCCACAACAGGGGGCGGCGATAGAGGAGATGGGTCAGGATAAAATAATATCAAGAATGCCTAAAGGCCCAAGGCCTAAACGAAAGGGACCCTATTTGGTGGTAACATGCCGTGGCGTGGCAAGGTGCCCAAGAGCCTGATATTAACACCATGATGTTGGACCCTTTTCTTATAGGTTGAGTACAACCGTGCAATAGTCATTCTATATGTAGCAGCAGGCCTAATTGTACAGGAAAATGGCGTTTCAATTCAGGTACTACTCTCTACAAGTATAAACATCAGTATTTCTAACAGATACCCCAAATACAATTCGATATACGTTTTAACTCTTACACTCAAGACATTTGTTTTTTCGTTGTTTTTTTTTTTTGTCCCCAAGGGCCCCATGTAGTCCTGAATGGTCCTGGCGCAATGCTCACTCTTTACTGTTAACTGGTCAATCAATATAATTGTCTATCCTGCTCTTATCCCAAAAGGAACCAAAATACGCTGTGTGTCACTACAACCGACAGTTAACAAAATAGTTGCTCATGATAATCGCCCATTTCATAAATAAAGAAAAGAAATAATACTAAAAGTAAGAAACAACACTAAAAGTAAGAAATTATACTACAATTAGAAAATAATATTAAAAGTAAGAATAAATACTTAAAGTAAGAAATACTACTCAAAAGAAGAAATAACAAAGTGCAAAATACGTATTATTTGACATTTACCACTGCTAATAATCACAGCACATTGTAGCATCCATTTTACCCTCCCCCCCCCCCACCCTTTCCCACTAAATCTCTCTCCTGACATGTTTATATTAATCCCAAACAATGCAGAGACAGTGAGATCAAGATCTAATAATAAAAAATAATAATTTTTGGATTCAAGAACATCCGGGTCTCACAGGTAACTCTCGCGGTGGCGGAGGTGTATAATATCGCGCCGAATGCCAAAATTAGCCCAAAGTGATATTTTCCATGCAGCCAGCCTATAATGGCTAATCAACATTGCTAGCGTGTATGGAGCCATGAGCCAAGAGCCAAGACGATTGGGTTAAAAATGGAAAAAAAAAATGGCGCACACAAGCTGCGGGGTGGGGGGGGGGAGGTTGGGGGGGGGGGGTTGAAGACACGCGAAACATTTATGTGTGAGTGTGTGTTTCTGTGCCTGATAAAAAGGTAAATTACGAAATTGAGAAGGGAAATATTTGATGGTTTCCCAGCATGCATTCCGAGTTAAGTTTGATAAACTTTTGCTGTGGTGAAGGGGACGAAATTGAAAAAAAAAAAAGGGGGATATGGGGGGGGGGCTATTTAAAAAGGTGGCTACTTAAAAAGTGTTTCAAAGATGGTGGTTCTTTACTTCGTGTCTTGTGATCTGTGTAAGAAAGATATAAACAAAACGTTTGCTCTGATATTAATAGAAGATTTATGATCAGCAGACGATATTATGTACAAGTATTTAAAGATGGCGTGTGATGTAACAGATCAAAGAAACACACACACACACACACACTCTCAGAATTTGAAACTAGTGGAAGATGAGAAAATCTACGTCTAAGGACATTGCATTACCCAAAGTTTCTCAATTTGTTAGCATGGTGTTCCAAAGTGCGCCTGTATCTTGTTGGTCCACAGCAAGCCTGTAACTTGGTGTATTTTGGTGGTCCACAGGACGCCTGTATCTTGATGGTCCACAGCACGCCTGTATTTTGGTGGTCCACAGGACGCCTGTATTTTGGTGGTCCACAGCAAGCCTGTATTTTGGTGCTCCACAGCACGCCTGTATTTTGGTGGTCCACAGCAAGCCTGTAACTTGGTGTTCCACAGCACGCCTGTATCTTGATGGTCCACAGCACGCCTGTATCTTGATGGTCCACAGCACGCCTGTATTTTGGTGGTCCACAACACGCCTGTATCTTGGTGGTCCACAACATACCTGTATCTTGGTGGTCCACAACACGCCTGTATCTTGGTGGTCCACTTCACGCCTGTATCTTGGTGGTCCACAGCAAGCCTGTATCTTGGTGGTCCACTTCACGCCTGTATCTTGGTGGTCCACAACACGCCTGTATCTTGGTGGTCCACAACACGCCTGTATCTTGGTGGTCCACAACACGCCTGTATCTTGGTGGTCAATAACCGACTAGTATTGTAGTTATTTTTATCATTGTTATTATTATTATTAATATCATGAGGAGGAGGTATGTAATAGTATTATTTTATCATTATTTTTTATATTATTACGGTACTAAGAAGGAAGTCCAATTATATTTGTCTAATGCATCTTTAATTTTTAAATGGCAATTCTCAGACAGAGTAAATAGATTTGAAGTGGTCCCCGAATCCTACAATGAGCACCACTGGTATTAACAAGTTGGTGGGTCTGGATAGAATGAGTTTGTCTTTGTTTCTCTCCCACCCCTTTCCCCAAATCATATCAATTTTTGGAATTAAATTTCTTTATTGAAACAATTCTTTTTCTTCCCATTGGGACCAGTGTTGAATTGTTTGACTTGATTAGTCTTACCTGTTTTACACTTACAATGTTAACTCTCCAAAACTAAAAACGTGTCAAATTTTAATGCCAGTGTATCACTGAAGCCAGATTTCGTTTCCCGTGTGGAACGACTTTTTAAAAATACCCAAGAGAGAAGCAAGGCTATTCTGGTTTCGAAGCTATAACTCAAGAGTGAAATATCACCAAGAGAGATAATTAAACAGACATTGAGTCTCTTGTCTCCCTTTATGACGTCTGGCTCGCATTTTTTTTGTACTGACATTCTTCCAATTAGATGTCTATGTAATTTCAACTTTACTTTCGGCTTAAAATAGAAAACAATGTTGATTTTTTTCAGTTCTCTTTATTTGTTTTTATTTGTTTCGTTTATTTTTTTTCATTTGTTTCGTTCTGTTTTGTGTTTTAAATCCTATTTTGTACAATTCCAGACGTGTAACCTCTTCTTGATGAGGCTGTATCGAGTGGTTAAAAATGGCTGAACAGGACGAGTGGTCTGGTAATACTCAAAGAACGAAGACTCAAGATTTTTATTGCAGTCTTTTGGTGTACTCGGTGCAATGATGTGGCATCGCTGGGATGCTCAGTATGGGGGGAAGGGGGGAGCTCCCTGTTTCTGGTGGGTATTGGGTACACTGTATAGGGGTCTGCATCTTTTGTTCTATACACTAAGTGTGAGCTGAGTACATAACGTATGTCTGTAATCCCTTCAGAAGGTACAAAGGAATAAAACTGGAAGCGTGGCATGACTTTAGCAGACGAGTGGAGAATGATGCTTTTTACATTGTTCTATGTACAGGTAAATTGATGGAATAGTGACAAAGGGATAGAGCACTGGGTTGTTAAGCGGTGGGTATGGAGTTCGAATACTGGTATATTCAAGTCTCGGTCGGATTTTGGTAAGTTGCATAAAAGGGGAGGGGAAACATGGGGGACAGAAGCAGAAGCAGATACAGAAGCAGAAACAGAAGAAGAAGCAGAGACAGAAGCAGAGACAGAAGCAGAGACAGAAGCAGAGACAGAAGCAGAGACAGATAAGAAAAAGAAGCGGAGATAGAAGCAGAGACAGAAGCAGAGACAGATAAGAAAAAGAAGCGGAGATAGAAGCAGAGACAGAAGCAGAGACAGATAAGAAAAAGAAGCGGAGATAGAAGCAGAGACAGAAGCAGAGACAGAAGCAGAGACAGAAGCAGAGACAGAAGCAGAGACAGAAGCAGAGGCAGAAGCAGAGACAGAAGCAGAGACAGAAGCAGAGACAGAAGCAGAGGCAGAAGCAGAGACAGATAAGAAAAAGAAGCGGAGATAGAAGCAGAGACAGAAGCAGAGGCAGAAGCAGAGACAGAAGCAGAGACAGAAGCAGAGACAGAAGCAGAGGCAGAAGCAGAGACAGATAAGAAAAAGAAGCAGAGACAGAAGCAGAGACAGAAGCAGAGACAGAAGCAGAGGCAGAAGCAGAGGCAGAAGCAGAGACAGAAGCAGAGACAGAAGCAGAGGCAGAAGCAGAGACAGAAGCAGAGACAGAAGCAGAGACAGAAGCAGAGACAGAAGCAGAGGCAGAAGCAGAGACAGAAGCAGAGACAGAAGCAGAGGCAGAAGCAGAGACAGAAGCAGAGGCAGAAGCAGAGGCAGAAGCAAGGACAGAGTCAGAAACGCTTTGTTGTTTACTTTTTATTTCAAATCATATTTACTCTGATCAAAATTACTTCAATTCAAATATCATGTGAAAAAAAAAATTCTAAACTCTAAATCATTTCGTGCATTTTGCCTTTTCAGAGGATTTCCTGGAGGCCCTTGAAAATCAAGAGGTTGCAGAAACCCTGTAATTATAAATACGTTATAATAATTTCATTTAATAATTTACACTTAGAATTAGCGCGGGGCCCACTGCGACCGCATAGGTTGCAGTGACCTAAGGCCGATCCTGACTTTATGTGTGTGTGTTTATGTGTGTGTGTAAGGATGGATCTAAAGCTGACTGTGGTATACTATTGCTGAAAAAGCACATCCCGTTTTTTGTATGAATATTGTCAGGTCCATTTACTTGTTGAAAAACGTTTTGTCACTTCCGGCTTTAATTGCCAGAAAAATATTTCCCAGAATGCTCCAACCACTGGTTTGCAGACGTCGAATTCTATTGGTTAAGAAAAAGAAATCAGGAAGATGGATGGATGCAAGGAGACTTTTAACTGGCTGAAGGAAACCCATTCATTGCATGGCGGAGATCGATCGTGAAAAATTAATTATTCATCATTAGCATAACCACAGAACTAGCTTGCGTTCGTATTTCTGTTCTCAGATATAATTACGCGGATCAATAGGTGGATAATGAATTCATTCATTGGTCGGGACCGTAGGCTTGGGGATGACCCATTCATGAGCTACATTAGGTCTTGTTGATTTAGTCATTGCAGAGCTATTCGCCATTGAATACGTTTGTAAGGCGTTATATATTAAACTTTACATATGTATTATAATTGTAATGTTTTTATTCTTCACATGACTATGTATATTTTTGAAAGTCATAAATAAATTGATGTGTGATCTTTAAATAAATTGATGTGTGACCTTTAAATAAACTGATGTGTGACCTTTAAATAAATTGATGTGTGACCTTTAAATAAATTGATGTGTGACCTTTAAATAAATTGATGTGTGACCTTTAAATAAATTGATGTTTGACCTTTAAATAAATTGATGTATGACCTTTAAATAAATTGATGTGTGACTTTTAAATAAATTGATGTGTGACCTTTAAATAAATTGATGTGTGACCTTTAAAGGAAATGAAAGGATCAAGTTGAAATGAGTGAAAGTCAAATTGTAAGGTGAAGGTCAATCGTTTCATAAGACCTCGTTGGAGATGGATCGTCTTACAATTTAGCCCGCGACATTTCGTTATTACCAGTAAAGCTAAGTAAAATACATTAACTTGTTCACAAAACTAAAGCTGCATACTATATCAAGAGGCCTGAACAAGACGCTGGCCCCAAAACCTTCCTAGAAGAAAAACTATACGGAGAACTGCCTGATCTGGAAACCACTGCGCGGTTCATCTCAGATACAAGATTACTGATCTGAACCCCCCCCCCCCCCCGACATGTAAAAGGAGAACGAAGAAGAAGTTTAGAAAAATAGAGACTAAATAAAGCCAATGAGTTAACTAAATCAATAAATCTAAGACGTTTACAAAAATCGATACTTTACTGTTGATTTGAAGTGCAAAAATAAATACAATAAATACATAGTAAGTAATATTATTATAAGTAAATAAGTTTGCAATCTGTCATTAAGTCTAGACTTATGTATTTTAATTTAGAATCACGGCGGAATCAAGCTTCCGGAATTTATTATCTTAGCTTTGAAATCATTTTCATTTCAAAACGAGCCACCTACGCATTGTGATGTCAGGAACGGGACTTAGGGTTAGGGTTATTGATCATTGATTCTTAGCATTACACCCTACGTCTTGGAAGAGACGCCATTTTTTTATTTTTTTTATTTTCCTGTATGACCACTTGAGAGAGTTGTCGAACTTGAAAGTAATAATATCCATGCTGGCTCATACATCGTGAAAGGCCTCAAGTATAGGTGACATAACCCTCGACTGGAAAGAGTTAAAGTGAGATAAGTGGGGTTAAGTGGTGTATTGTGGTGTAGCCACAGGGCGTTACGTGTTAACAGGTTAGGGATCCTTGTAGCTACAAGTGAATGTAAATATAGTGTTTCACATTGTTACTGTGTAACTAACTAGCTGCCCGACACAGTGTTACAGTGTATCACATGACACATTGTTGTGGTGTAACTATAAGCATCGCACAACACAGAAGTACAGTGTAACTGAGTATCACATGACACAGCGTTACGGTGTGCCTATGAGCATGGTAAGACGCCAGCGCCCTCTAACACATGGTTGAAATTATTCATGATGATTCACACCGTTTCCGCGCCCAGTCTCTAGGGGATGGATATATATATAAGACGAAAGAACAGGGTTTTCCTCTGATGACGGTTGGTTGCCTCGGTTATGCTATTAAAGCTAAAATAAAGTTCAAACTGTTACGCTGCAAACAAGATGCGGACGTTGTGTGATCAGGACAAAGACAAAATTCTAAATTTGCTTTGTCGTACTCGTCCTGCCCACTTCTTGTCGCGCTGGAGGAATCCGTCTGTTCCTACTTAAGTGCTATATGGACCTGCTATGAAAGAATACACAGAAACACAAGCGGTAATACAAAAACTTAGACTTTTATTAGTTCCAACACAATATGAACTAGCGCAGCAATGCTGGAGAAACTGCGGTGATTGAACGGAGTTATCTACCCATTCCAGACATTTAAGTTCAAATGTCAAAGAAGGATTAAACTGTTTCTTGAGTCAGTTAAGAAAATAATCGGCTAGCGCCATGACCAACCATTTCAACTTTCTGGTTTAGCATAGCTAGTTCTCAAAATATACGTTTCTTCAGGATTTAAACCAATGTTTTCGCCTTGCTATTCAAACACTCTGCTTCTGAGCCCCCTATTGTAAAGAAAGAACTGCATCATTTGATCAGCACAGATTTAAAACAAAAAAACTTGCTCAACTAGGATTCGAACTAACACACGAGTGTTCAACAGAATTTGGTACTAACCATAAAGAACTATAAGCTTTATTGTGAGTTGGATTCAAACAACATCGCCTTAAGAAAGCATTTCCCGTTTCTATGACAACCACACGAAAAGGTCAACGGTTTTCTTTGTCATTTTAAACTTTAACAAGGACAAATGTTGTTTTAAGTCTTTTTTTTTTCCTGGGTTCTATTTTTTTGCTTTCTGTGTTTTAACTTGATCATTGACTACTCAGCAGTAGAGGATGTGTTGTCCTTAAATGACGGCTCACAGACAAAACTGTGTAGCCGCGTGTGTATATGTGTGTAGGTTGACTATACCTATGACTAGGCTTCAAGATAAAATCTCTCCCTCCCTTTCTCATTTACCTCCCTTAATGCCCCCCCCCCCCGGTAACAGTCTCCGATGATTGACGCTTTGATGGATCTGTTCACGTGGCTCCAGACACAATGACCTCGGGGCGGCATCGGCTCCCTCCTCCCCCCTGCCCCCATCTTCCGCCCAGCGCACCCCGTTAGGTGCCAGACATGGGTCTGATGTTTTCACAGCCCGTGAGCCAACCACTGCACTCATTGACAGGATGGGGGGGGGGGCCGCCGCCGCCCCTGCGAGCAACACATATGTTTGTAGTTAGCGGAACTTCAAAAAAAAAAAAAAAGCCTAAGAATCAAACCCTAAACTTGCAGACGTCAACTTACACCATAATGGCATTTTAAAGAGGCCTCCATCTGACACACGTGAAGGTAGGTGCTAACGGAGCTGGGGTCAGTGCGTTATACATACAAGATGGCGGTGATTCTTCATGCTTCTAAAGTATTGCCCTGACTTCTACCAACACCGGTGCTGTCTTCCTGTCTACATGATTTTATCTTCTATAAAAGACGTTCAAATTAAACACTATATCATAAAGTTCTCAACGGAGATATTCAACGTTACCATAGCAACTATTTTTTTTAATGTGAATATTTTTTTTTTGTGATCTTTATCTTATATAATACAGACGTTACTTCTAAAAAGAAGACGATTACGTCCTACGTGTGTTCCTAGGTCAATCTAGTCATGCATATTAACCAATGACTTAAATTCTGCCAAGTCACTGGTTTTCCTGGCTGGCTCAGGCAACCCATTCCATGCTCTAATTATAATAGCACTAGGGAAGAAGGATTTAAAAGGATAATAAATAATGTAAAAGTTGGCATTAAGGTAATTAAATAATGTAAGCTCTATATACTCATTCTATTTGGGTCCTAATCCATTCAAACTTTCTTAAACTTTTTTAAAAATTAGTTTTGTTTTAGTTTTTAATATGCATATGTAAATAATTGGCGCTAAACACATGTGTTCTGCGCATTTTTTGAAGGATTGGGTTCTTAACTTCTTATATATCTTATTGTATAAATTACAGACGTTGCTTAAAAAAAAAAAAAAGATTACGCCCTACCCGTGTCCCTAGGTCAATCAAATCATGTTAATAAATGACTTAAACGTATTTGTACAAATGTGTCCCAGCATGAGAAACAAGGAATCTTTGTGTATTTCTGAGTAATTCAGGATGGCTGCCTGGTCGTGCGGTTTGCTCGCTGGACTGTCGTTCGGATTTATCGACGGTCGAGGGTTCAAACCCTGCCCGCTCCCATCCCCCGTCGTCCTGCGGGAGGTTTGGACTAGGAAGTAAACTATCTTCAACTCTGAAGGAACATCCGAATTATGTAAAACATTTTACAAACATTTTTATTCGGTTTTGTTTTTGTATTTGAAGATTATAGTTGTATAATTGCTACTTTACTTTTTAATTTTCTGTGTTAATGCTTTCTAAATTTAATGATTTTACTAAAGGTTTTACTCTAATCAAATGTTCAAATTCGTTTGTTTTGAATCTCACTGCTCTATTTTGTGCCTGTTCTGGTTTCTTAATGTTATCTTTAGTTGAAGGGTCCCAAACAGAGGACGCATATTAAATAATTGGCCTGACTTAAGGTAAAATAACATTTTAGTTGTATGTACTTATTTGATTTGTAGAAATTCCTACAAATGTTATATAAAAGTGAACTATAAGGGGAATAATTAAATTCACAATACATTTTCTAGCTTCTTCTATTCTGTGGTTTCTAAATTGTCTCTACTCACAGTTTTAAACAGCTATTTGTATAAAAGGAAAAAACGTATCACTATTTTAAACTTATATTTTAACTCTATTTTCACTATTTAGTATTTTCTTGTATTTTATTTTTCTTGTTATTTAAGAGTAAAGCTAGATTGATCTCCCCTGAATATGTAAACGTTACGCAGTTGGGAGTTTCTATTTATAGCCTAACTCTGACGTTCAAGACCGTTCTCGACAGAGAGTTATTTTTAGTCCACGAAAGTGAGTATGTGTGTGTGTGTGTAGGATCTATCTGGCCGTCCCCAGCTTCACTCAGGCACCAAAGTCTACGTACGCCACAATATCCCCTCCCCCCTTGCCGTATATAGATGTTTATTGTCATCCGCCTTTTGTTGAGCCGTGATATGTTTCTCTCTACAGACCGCCACAATCACAGGCAAGAAGAAAGCAGTGTCACAAAAATACATCAATAAATTGAAGGATCGCCGAGGCAGAAATGAAATGTGTATATATGTGTGTGTGAGTGTTATAATTCATTTCTTTCTGTCAAAACAGCGCATTTCCATTCTTAATACTTGAATGAGAAAGTTTAATCTGTATTGAAATGTAGCATTACTCTTCTCAATATTTGAATCACAGATTCGTCGATATCTAAAAGCAGTATCTATATTTGTATCTCTACGTGTATCCTCTCTTATTTTCTATCTCTCTCCCTCCCTATCCCGAATTTCAAAGTAACGTTAAGTATTCCTATCAGACATTGAGATCTGCGTGGCAGAAGATGTTTATGTGGCCAACGGTTTACGAGGCTGTCATGTGGCCAGCACAACGGCTAACCGCCTTTATGATCTAATTCAAAATCCCAGTCTTCGCAGAGATTTAAACCCGAAACACCCTGGTTTGCCACTGAGCCAGCACGACCCGTTCTATCTATCTATCTATCTATCTATCTATCTATCTATCTATCTATCTATCTATCTATCTATCTATCTATCTATCTATCTATCTATCTATCTATCTATCTATCTATCTATCTATCTAATCTGTCTGTCTGCCAACGCGGGCTTGTAATTTGACTTTAATTAAAAGTTTATTTAACATTTGGCATCTGAAATTGCAATAAACCTATTTTTTTCGATTTTTTAGCACACTTTGTGTCAGAGCTGTACACACGTTCAAGTTTCTAGTTGTACTGAGCAGGTCGTGTGATAAAATTTGACATCTGCTAAATTTTTAATTCTGTCCCTTGTATGTGCTGTGTAATCACAAAGATTAGTATTTGATTCTTTACCTTTCAATTTCAAACAACTTATTTAGAAATGTCAAAAACAACACCAACAACACACACACACAGACACACATACACACACACACACACACACAGACACATACAATGGCAGATGTCAATTTGAAATTTAAGAAAAAGATCGAACTACGTTCTCTAAATATTTGTATTCCTACGCTCTTCCCTCCCCCCCCCCCCCCTTCTTTAGTTTCATTCTTGTATTTATTTATTTTTGCGTCACTTCCTTAGTTTTTAAATTTTCTTTACTTTGAGAATTGAAGAGTTTGCAATCAACCTTATCCCACCCCCTGTTTTATTCTTTGTTTCTGAAGGTTTCTTTTTTTGTTGTTGTTTCTTTTGGTAATAGTTCATTAGAAAAAAAAAAGAGAAATAAAATAGGATGCTGAAAGGTAACCAAGGAAACACTACAACCTGATATTAAACAAACACTTATACAGAGACAAGGCATAATAAATAGCCCTTGAAAGTTGTCAGTGGTTTGGTAACTAAGGTAGGCT
Organism: Biomphalaria glabrata; assembly: GCF_947242115.1. Lineage (NCBI taxonomy): Eukaryota > Metazoa > Mollusca > Gastropoda > Planorbidae > Biomphalaria > Biomphalaria glabrata. Next base: position 38,772,822 of record NC_074717.1, on the reverse strand, counting down.
GCACATTTACCAAAGGAGACAGGGTTCGGTTCTCACCAATAGATTCCTGGTAGGAAAAAATGTGCAAACATTCAGGTCAGCATGGTGGGAAAGCAAGAATGTGCGCAAGGGCGCGAAGTGCACAAGTGGCGAGAGGTGCACAAGTGGCGCAAGGTGCACAAGTGGCGCAAGGTGCACAAGTGGCGTAAGGTGCAAAATTCAATAAACTCCTTCCCTCCCTGATTAGAAAACACATTCTCACACGAGTACTCTCTCTCTCTCTCTCTCCCACACACACACACACATAACGTAAGCTTATCTCAACAAGTCGTTGGACAAGGTAACGAAAGACTGAACGAGGTTTTGAGGATAGACAGAGAGAACGAACTCAGAATAAAAAGACAAGAAGGTAAAAAAATATATATATATGAAGCAAAACTATTCGAAGGTAAGTAAGCTTACTTGTTACACCTGAGGATTTCCAGGGATTAATACAGGTAGAGTTGTTCACGGTTTGTGGTTTTGAGTTCGACTTTTGATAGATTGTTTATTTGGAAGAGGATTTATGCATAGATACTGGGGCTTCAGGAAAAGACATTACGGACTATTTCTGTGAATTTATGCCTAGAGCTTCATCTCTTGGTTAGGAATCATTCACTTCAAGCGAAGCATTGGTTAGCGCAGCTTTAGAGTTGTTTTAAAAACACTGTATGGGAGAGTCCCTCTGTGAGTCAATCTATTGTTCAGTTAAAATTTATTCATAAAATAATTTAACATCAAAGTTTTTCTTCCTTTCATGTGTAAATCAAATCAAGTCATTTTGTGATTGGAGCTGCACTCTTATGTTTTTCTGGGTAATTTAGACATGTGATCCTTGTATGGCACTAGAGAAAGTAAATCTATTTGGACTTTAGCCCAGCGTGAGGAATAAGAAAATAGTTTCGATTTTTTAATTTGAGATCCTTTTTTAATAGTTTTTGTATTAATTAGTAACAGAGTTACAAATTGATAATGAATACATTTTAATCGCATGTCTTGGGGTGTCAACAAATATAGTTATATATACAGGATACCAACAACAATTCCCTCATCTCCACCAAAACTTTAACATCATCATCATCTCGCAAAAACAACATCATCATGTCCACCACCACCACCATCATCACTGCAAGCGGAAGCATATTAAACGACAATTATGAACGAACTTGTATTTTGTTCCGTACGTAAACTTTCCAGCTAAACTTTTTAATGTTCCTTCATCTAAAGAAACTGAATTCAGAATGTCAATATTGACTATACCATTTTTATCTCGTGTTTAATACTTTTTGTTCTTCTCTTATTGTTGTTGCTGTCATGTCTTTCTTGCACTAGCCAGTTCTAGGGATGTTTCAAAGTTTCGTAACAAGATTAATCTTATTACCAGCTTACTTGTTCACTAAACAGATATATATACAGTAAAAAAAAAGGGGATTGCATTTCTAAAGAGGCTTCAACAGGATAAAAAAAAAATTAAAAAAAAATTGAAGAACAAGAAATTGAAAGATAAAAAGATGGAAGAATGTAACAAAACAAAAGATTACGAACACATGAAAACAAGATGGACATAAAAACTAGCGCTTCAATAATAGAAAGAAACAAAAAAAAATACAGAGAAAAAAGAAATAATGAAAGAGGGAGAGAGAGAGAAATAGGAAGAGAAACTAGAGAAGAAGAATCTGACAAAAATGGATTCAAAAAGAAGACAAGGAAAGAAAAAAAAAAACTAAAGAGAAAAAAAAAGAACTAGTTGGGCCTATAAACAATTTCAATTAAAACAATTCATGTGTCAATACCAATCATAATGTTAAAACTAATTAAATCAAATTATTTTAAGATGTTTTGGTAGCCATTGAGGTCTGGATCAAGCTGTAATCTCAATTAACGAAATTAAATCAACATTATTCTGTCATAAAGCTGGACCGGCTTCATTAGATGATGATTATACTGCACAGCCGTGGTGCAGAGCCATAATCTACGGATGCCAGCGGAGCCACGGGGAGCCCAGTGGAGCCATAATTTTTTTTGACCAAAACCTTTGTTCTAAATGGAATTCAAAAATTAAGCACCGGGTACTTTGAATCGCGAAATAAGAAAATGTGTAGAATGGGGGGAGTGAATAGAATTGAGACAAAGACAGGGAGAGAATGGTTGGCGGGGGAGGGGGGGGGGGAGAGGGGCAAAGAAACAAACATTTGGTTCAAACATGAATGTGTTTTAAATCTAGCTATTTATGTCAAGTGGTTACAATAGCTCTTGTCTTCGACTTCCCAACGGAGGATGCATTTTCCAGTCAAAAATCGAGCAACATTGAAACTGATCATCATAAGTCAGTTTCAGCATTGGGCTATAAAAATTTCCAGGTTCCACCACAGTGTCATGGTCTGCATTACCGCCTAAAAATCGCCGAATCTCATAAAACAGAGTTTCAAAAGCTTCAATGCGCACTATTGGTATGAATTTCAAAGGGTCGGATATGGCCCGGATAAGACAAATAAAGGACATTGGTGAAAGAGATTGTCCACAAAGAGGCAGAAGAGACAAGTCTCTAGTTAGAATGATACTTAATAACTGCCAGGCCTCAATGAAAGTTTTTAACTTTCCATCACTTATCGATGAGAGAAAATCGATCAAATTCAAAGTCAAGTCAAATTCTCAAGACATTTTGTTTCATTTTATTTTAAATGTATATATATGAGTGTGTGTGTTTTCTACTACTTAGTAAAATTGCAATTTTTTTTATTTTTTTTTTTTTGCTAATTGAAAAAGAAAATAACGGGAACAAATTGGTTGGATGTTTCAAACCCTGGTTTTAGCCGCCACGCGTTAGCCATGGGAAAACTAATATGTCCAAGTGTAAATCACTGAATGTTTTATTCTGTATGGAAGCTGTCACCACTGTAAAAATCTGGCCAAACGATCCTCTTCCGGGTTCACTATACCCAGCGTCATGGGATAGAGTCCCAAGGGCCGTAATCTCAGCGCGCAGACGGCAGGGTAGGACTCGAGAAAAAAAACAAAAACAGGAAACAGTAGCGTTGTGGGCTTGAGTTGGGAGGGGCAGAAGTTTTTTTTTTTTTGTTTTGAAAACGTGGCAAATGACTATTGTGACACATGGTGAACGGGTTGTTGTGACATATCTCCCCCTCGCTCCGGTACGTCTGCTGTGGTGGCTAACTCAAAAAATTAAATTACCTCCCTTTGTTGTGTGGCTCACGGATAGACGTTTTTTTTTTTAGTTTGTTGTTTCATTAGCGTGAGGAAAAAAAACAACTGTTCCTATAGAACTATTTCGTTTGACTGTTTCTATGTGTGTGTCCGACTGTGTGTTTCTCTTTGTCAAAGTGTTTATCTGTTTACTTGTTTGTGTCTGCGAGAGAAAATGAGAGAGACAGAGACAGAGTGCATAAATGCGGATTAAAGAATATTTCCTTTAGTTGTTAATGTATTTCTTTACAAGTGGGGGTGGGATTAAACTAATGTAACAAACAGTACAAGACAGTAAAGTTGTCCCTTTTAGACCAATGGGGCAGGTGATGTAAAGGTCAACTGTTACGAGAAACGGTTAACTAGGGAACCATGTGGCCAGCACATCGACCAACCGCCTTTACTTTCCTCAAGTCCTGTCAGGTACACATCAGAGTTGGATGGAGTTAGGGGATCCTAAGCCCCCCCCCTCCCCGGAATTCAAAATCCCAGCCTTCACCAAGATTCGAACCCGAGACCGTTGGTTCCGAAGCCACATGTTTTACCACTCAGCTGTTATAAAACAAAGAGATTTTCTATACCTCAAGAAACAAGCACTTCTTCGAATATTGACCGAAGCCAATTAGATATCTAATTTGTATAAGCTTACAAGAAATCAGAAATCACTTTCCTTAATTACAAGCAGGGCCGGATTTAAGGGAGCGCAAGCGGGGCTACAGCTTCCACAAAAGACATAAAAATATTTTCGAATTTTGACGGTTCAAACATTGTAAGTTGTTTGTTTTTTTTCCAACTTTTATTTGTTTGCATTTTTACGGCTAGCAAAAATATCGTGACTAAGAAGTGTACGCTCGTAGCATGTTCGGAATAAGTAAATACAGCTCCGGATTTACGACAGTGCGTCTATCAAGGGCTAAATCCTCAACAAATTCAAAGATATAGACTATATACACTTTTTTAAAACCAAAATATGCATATTATATATATTTTTTCAAAGGAGAGTGAGATTAATTTTACAAGAGCACTATTTCTTTCTTCTAAATTATATATAAAAATATTTTCATTCATTATTGGATCTTTATTAAAGCTTTCAAAAAAAATATAGGGGCCTTTACATACTTAATTCCGGACCTTATTGCAAGTCTAGTTTTAAAACAAAAATCATATCTTCCTTCTAATACTAGAAGTTGCGTCACGTATAACCAAGCCATATTTTCATGCCCTCATGACACCAATGCGCCACAACACGCAAAAACAAATTCCCGATTCCGTACAAGGCCAGGTTTCCTGTCCTTTAAGGGGCAGTAACTCAGCATCGACTTGACAGCCCAACAGGAAGAATGCATTTTGCCTGCACGTCTGCAGGTTGTCCTGTTAAATTTCCCCCCATGCTGGCAAGGGAAAAAAATCATTAATTAATAGCGCCCCCCCCCCCTTTTCTCTACGTGCTATTTGGCTCACTCCCTACCATTCCGGGTTGTTTCACACCTCAGCGGCGTATTTTTCGTGTTCTAATATCCTTGACCTTGGAGGTCGACAAGTTCTGAAGCAGTGGCGGCACTGAAGAAAGGAAGTGGTGGAGTAACAAGAGGAGATGGGGTCATGGGAGGACTTGAAACACTCGATGATTTCATGGGGGGAGGGGGGGGGGGTTTGCCCACTCTTTACTTGCATTATTTGCATAAATCAATGGCCGTCGTCAATGGCCGCCATACGCTTTCCTGTGCTGGGTCTCCAACTTTGTGATCCCATGCACTATGTCTTGTTCCTTTAACAGGGTTGAAGTCCGCGGCATTGGTCTTGTTTCGTCAATTCTAGGACGACCACAAAAACCCTGACAGCCTTGAGTCGTTATGTTATCGTTTCTCGTTGTCGCGAGGAAAAAAAAAATGGCGGGGTGTGGGAGGGAAATATATTGTTCGATAAATTGTACCCCCCCCCCCCGCCTTCCCCAGTTTTATGCATGTTTTTTTCCCTCTTCACCAAAATACAAACATACACACATACACACACACACACTTCCCGTGGCTGTAATTTTTCTTAAAAAGACTTTTGTTAAGGAGTCTGCTCCAGGTGCCTAGACTAGACATGGCACATGTGTGCTGTAAACCTGTGTAAAAACAATGAAATAGGGAAAACAAAAGAAGGGGGGGGGTGCACTACACAAAGAAATATTTCTAGTCATTTTTCTGGGGCACCGAGGTGAAGGCAGAAAAAAAAAAGGGGGGGGGGGAGATTTTTCATGCCATGCAACCCTTAAACCTACAACTCTGAGTGATTCATGTGATTTGAAATGATGGATGAGAGTGAAGATTGAATTTGTTGAGTGAATCAAGGGAACTTTAAACACAAAGCTTATTTAATGATTGTTTACATGCTATTCAGTTGAAAGAGTTTTAAAAAAAAAAACTTTTTCTGGTTCCTATTACCGCACAGGTGCAATGTCCTTGACACTACTTCCATGTCCTTGAAATATCTGTCATAGAGGACTGCTTAGAACATTTTCAACCTGATTTCATGTAAAAATTTCTTGACAACTAAGACTCATGGTAGGCACTACAATGTCGTCATCATGTCTCCCTTACACGTCTGCTCCTCAAGCTAAAAACGTTGTCTATGTAGAAAATAAGGTTAGCTTTATTTAAAACACAAAAGGTCAAAGGTTCACAATGACAAGGTACAGTAGACAGTACTAAAAAAAAAGATCGTTACTTCGGGTGGGGTTTGACCGAGAGCAGTGGCTAGCGTTGGTTGTGTGCAGAGTTCTAACTATCCAATCAATGCCCTTTCTTGCCTTACAAAAATGCAAAATCAAGAGTCATGTGACTGATTGGCATTAAATAGAGGCTGTGGGCTGTAGCCCTTCCACTAAACACAATTCTTACTTTTCTGTTAATTTATTCAACTAGTACTGAAAACATGCGATGTTACCGCTACTGTAGATGCTACCACTACTGTAGATGTTACCACTACTGTAGATGTTACCACTACTGTAAATGTTACCACTACTGTACATCTACAATTACGCTAATAAAACAGGATGTGACTCCAAGATATTCAGATTATCCAGGAAAGCTTAACTACTACACCACACCGACCCTACTACAACCAACAAACTTTTGATTCATAGTGAAATATTTATTTGTCTTTACTTTCACAAACTTTAAGGAAAAAATAATAATTTTGTATATGATGATTATATTCCTTATTTGTTAATCTTCCCAAATGTAAATCTATATTTAGACAATGTGTCCTTTCATGTAGAAAAAGGAAGATTTCGCTCCACTTGCACAATTTGTCCTCCTGAAATCTACTCCTTGAGGGGAGATGAAGGTTACACAACGCTTTCAAAGAACCAAAGGGTCAAGGTTATAGAAAAACCGATTGATTTCATTCCTGGAAAAGCTCGTACCATAGTTTAGTGGTCACGGCACATTTCGCTTTTGAATGACATTTCTCCATCTCAAAACTCAAAATAGTCAAACATTTTTTTTTTAAATCTGAAATCGATACCAGCCACACACGATTTCAACAACTATTCAAATTTGCCAGTCCCAAATGCTGGGCGGTATCGAATTCTCTAAATATTTAAGACAGAGACAGAGAGTACGAGAACGTGTGGAAAAGTGGGGCGGGGGGGGGGTAAGCAACAAAAAGGGGAGGGGAGAAGTCAGCTCCAAATCTTTATTGATTACACAAATCTATTTGCTGGAGAAAACTTGCGAACTGCTCATTTCTCAGAGTTGCGCCGTTTCGAAATGGAGCAATCTTCTTAGCATGGTTAGAAATGTTTGCGCGCAGTTCCATTTCGACCTGCAGCATGGCAGCTTCCCAGTGGAGATTATCTTCTCGTCTGCTAGCAGAAATTTTGTTTAGCTCCTGGCCTCTGAAGTAGTGTTCAGATTATTGATTGTTCAGGGACAGGCCTGGCTTTAAATATAGACTTAAATGTACCTAGAACTCCACGAGCTGTTACATTCTAATTGGTTAAACTTATAAGCACATTCTGTTTGGTAGTAGGATGTTTACAAAATCACAAAATCCATGTATATGGTCTCAGAAAAGCATTGATTATTTCAACTTTCAACATAATAATGGCTTGTAAGATTCTAGTATAATTCGAAAAAAAAATACTGATTAAAAAATACTTAAAAAAATAAAGCGAGTATAATGGAAATAACCGCGCAATTACTGACACACACACGCACGTATCTATATAGGAATTACCGTTAACTAATTAACTAACTGGTTAACTTTTGATTGATTGGTGCAGTGTCTTCGACAATAGATAATTTCGCAAAGTTTCAAATTGATCAGGGAATAGAAAGTGGTAGAAATAACGAGTACAAAATATGTACCAGACAGTCTGAGTGAGTTGACAGAAGCTTTGTGACAATGGAAATGAAGTGACAGAGGTGTAAAGCGCTTGGCTTTCTAGCCAAAAAGTTTCGAGTTAAGTGATGACAGAGAGACTTTCGGGATTTTTAGAATGTTCTAGGGTCTAACCAGCTGTACTGACTAAGTGAAAATGTCCTATCGACATTTACTTTTTGGAGTTAAAAAAGAAAATCTGGCAAGGTGGCCAGGGAATAGCTCTGTAAACATTGCAATGCGAATAGGTTTCTTAAGTTTTCTATTAAAAGTAAGAACTTAATCTGTATTCCAATTATGCAAACATTTGTAAAAACTCTTTAATAATTTCCGCATCTTTATTAACTTGTGGTTCATGTATATAGTTCATTCCCAGGACACACGGATGTAAATCAAGGTTAACAGAATAAGTCAAATTGTCTATAGATGAATTCTGGGTCTTGATAAAAGTGATATTCAAAACACCAGATGGCGCTGATTTCTCACTGACCAACACAGAAATGAGGTTGGACATCCCAGAATGTTCTTTAATTTGTATTCCGTGGAGGATACACTAGTCCGGGGGTAAATGAAGCCTGTCATATTTATGAACGCCTGGTCCTATCTTCCGCGGCCGTTTCCCTACCGAGCTATCGCCAGAGATCTGGCGCTGTATCAGTATCATCTTACGGAACCGTCCAGTATGTATAGCTATAGACAAGGATAAGCATTGACAGGCCCCCTCGGGGCCCACCTTGTTTTATATCAACTAATGAAATTGAATGTTGATTTATGTGGGAAGGTGAGTGAAAGATGTTCTTTTTTTTTTAAATGAAGGCAAAATTATGAACACATTATATGATTAGGGCTCTGAAATATGCTATAGATCTTTCGTTACGCTGAAATATGCAATAGATCTTTTGTTAAGCTGAAATATGCAATAGACCTTTTGTTACGCTGAGATATGCTATAGACCTTTTGTTACGCTGAGATATGCTATAGACCTTTTGTTACGCTGAAACATGCCATAGACCTTTTGTTACGCTGAAATATGCTATAGACCTTTTGTTACGCTGAGATATGCTATAGACCTTTTGTTACGCTGAGATACGTTCTAGATCTTTGGTTACACACAGATTAAGAGTTATTGGTCAGAATGAAATAGATATAAAAACAACATTCGTAAGACTGAAACATATTGTACAAAATCAAACTTGGAGCCTTTGCAAATCTATATATCGTGTAATGAACGACCAAAGAAAGAATATTATAAACATTTAAAAACATGTTTGAAATGTGGTAAGTCTTCAATGCTATTATACATTAGGAAAAGATGAGACAGAAACAAAATAGCTAAGAAAAAATAATATATTCTAAATAGTCTCATCGAATCCATTGAATTCACGAATGAAGACCTAGGAGGATTATAAAAAAACAAACTAAAGCCCATATAAAACAAACTAAAGCCCATATAAAAAAAACTAAAGTCCATATAAAAAAACAAACTAAAGCCCATATAAAAAAAACTAAAGCCCATATAAAAAAAACTAAAGCCCATATAAAAAAAACTAAAGCCCATATAAAAAAAACTAAAGCCCATATAAAACAAACTAAAGCCCATATAAAAAAACTAAAGCCCATATAAAAAACAACTAAAGCCCATATAAAAAACAACTAAAGCCCATATAAAAAACAACTAAAGCCCATATAAAAAACAACTAAAGCCCATATAAAAAACAACTAAAGCCCATATAAAAAACAACTAAAGCCCATATAAAAAACAACTAAAGCCCATATAAAAAACAACTAAAGCCCATGAGACACTAAATAGAAACAGGTCACAACAAAGCATCTACGACTTGACTAGAAGAGAAATGCGTTCCAAATATGGTCAAACATTTAAGCTATATAAAGTTCTCTTATATTGTGTACATATTTTTTTTCTTTCTGAGATCTCATATCTCCATTTCATTCAAAGATCTGGAGCCTGCTATACGATCAAGATTAATTTTTTTGCACACACACAAACACACACAAAATCAAACATAAGCCTGTAGCCCGATATGCAAAGATTTGAAAGCCAGATCACTCGGGGATGAAAAGGCAGACAAATAGCAGACAGAACAATACACGCGAGAAACAAACAAATAATAGAATTGACAGACACTCGAAAGATCGATAAGCATCGAGCAAAGACAGACAAGCTCCAACCTGGGCAACGTGGCGATAATGTCATCTCTGGAACATGGCTGGAAAAAACAAAAACAAAACAAAAAACAAAACAATAAAACAAAATCATGTTAGGAATAAAATCATCACTTTCCCCAATCCCCCCTCCCCCAAACACACAAAACACATTGACACACCTAAACACACTTGCACATCCTAAGACGAAGTTAAATTAGTGATGATCATGTGACCGGATTTGTGTAGAAATGTTTTTTCGTGTCACTCTTAGAAAAAGAAAACAACTTTTGATGACGTTTTTTTTAAAAAAAATGTGTGCGTAATTGAGAGTATTTAGTAATTTAAAAAATGGAGAAGCTAAGTTTGTCACACGGCAGTCTCACGCGTCTGCGTTAATGAAACAAAAAAACATTTTGAAATGTAATTTAGAGAACTCAGCATCTTTTAGACAATTTTCACTTAAAAAAAAATTACTCCACCCTCCATTTTTTTTTCTCCTTTTTCCCAAATACTTCCGCACATCAGGCATTAATGGTGCAGCAGAAATAGACCGAAAAGGTCAGAGTGACCAGGGGAAACAAAATGGGGGTCAGAGCATTTTGAGGCAAGTCGCTCTACATGGAAACCTGTCAGCACTGGGCACAGAGGAGCTCACGTTACGGCTACCATGGAGTCAGCTTGCGTACATACTGCCCATCAAGAGACCTAGTTCAAGGCCAGCCACAATAATTCCACTTGGAATATGGCATGAGCGCTGCTTTAAAGGGTTAGGGTTTAGATTTGGAAAATACCTTTTTAGAGGGTTCGGGGTTCGAATCCCAACTCAAGCTGAAGTTGTGTTTGCTGAGCGCCTAAAGGAAGCATGGAAACCTTCCCCCAATCAACCCCTCACTCCGCAGGTCCACAAGAGATCTAGCATGCTATAGCACTACATAAATTCAGAGTATGATTTAAATGCAGTGATACAAGAATAAGAATAAATCTAGAAAAGGTTAGTCAGTTTTGAATTGTTCTTTAACTATTTCATATAGAGCACAGAAAAATTGTCTTTAAACTGGACTATATGAAAGTACTAGATTTCTCGTTTTTGTATAAAACTACTTAATGGGCCGCCCTTGACTTTTTATCTACCCTTCATTCTTACAAAAATATACGAAAATGTAATTTCTAACAGAGGGAATTAACTGAAATAAAACTAATAAAATACATACACCCATTCATACACACATACCTAAACATAAAGATATACAGATACTTACATACATATACACATACTTACATATCTAAAGCTACAACAATTAAGGAAACATACAACACACTGAAACCCTTTTTTTTTATCTTGCAAGAGTAATTATCTAAAAATAAAAATTCAAAGAAGAGGGAGATAATCAGAAAGTGGATGCAAGTTTTATTTCTGAGAAGAAATAGAAATGAGATATCTAGAAATGTGAGAAAGAAATACAGAAATTTGAAAGACCATCACAAACTATAATTTAATATTCGTACCCTGATATTTCCTCGTTTCCAATTTTCAGCTTGTCGTCTGCTAGCCATGAACTATCCCGGGACAACAATTTTCCCGCCCCTGACTCAATAACAGCTTAGAGTCAGCAGAAAAATGTTTGTCACTCTGGTGCCATCGATTCTCTCGGGCTCTTGCGTCACTGACGCAAACCATCAAAGACAGCGGGGGGTGGGGGTGGGGGCTCCCAGAATCCTGGATTAGACACAGGAACCAGGTCATGGAATGTTTGACTGTCAACAGTTTTCCACGTCACCGCGTTGCTACTGAGACAGGGGGAAAGAGGGAGGGGGGGTATGGTGGACCATCGATTTAGACTCTGTTGTCCCTGGCCAGGTCTTAAGAGAGGCAGCCAAGGAAAGCAGTTACAGGAAGAGACAGGAGGAGTAGGGGGTGGGGGGTAAGAAAACGCGGGAGTTGAAGGAGAACAAAAAAAAACATGAAAATGGCGGTACATGTCTTGTCAGTAGTCGACAAAAAGAGAGAATCGATGGGTTCGATTACTTTGGGCGCCAATACTTGTAGTCTTGAATTGTTTTGATGGTGTCAAAGGAGCGCGTGGTAAAGGAGACAAGAACAACTTCATTTCGGGTCAGAGCGCTTTATGCAAATTTAGAAAACCTTACAATCAATTTGAAATAATTACTATATAAAATAAATATTCCGAATACTACGTTGCCGATATGGTAAATTACAAATATAAACAAAATAAAATCAGTTTGTTTCTTTGCATCTATTTTCGAATGGAAATTTGCAAATGTTTTGATTACTAGCAACTGAGAATTTTTAAAAATATTAACTCCAATGATGGACAAAACAACTATATTTCGATAAAGAAGTCTCAAGTCTGCATAACTTAGGAATATCGGTTCCGACTAGTTCCGAAATCTTTTTTTTTCTTACTATTAATCTAGTAGCAGCAATAGTATAAATAACCTTGTTAGAGAAATTATTTGTTATATATATACTTATTGTCTTTTTATAAAGAGTCTAATTATGTATTATAACAGTGCTGTCAAAGCCAAGGCCACATTGAGCTCGTGACTTTCGGTATCTTCAAACTTCTGTTCACGGTTTACAAGGAAGCCATAAAGGATTGCTCCCATTTGACTCAAAATGTTCAGATATTGGCCACAAACTTCGGTCATTTCTAGAAACGGCCGGCCAGTTCGCAAACTGGCAACACTTCGGGTTTGGACCGCAACATATACATGGCCCCTTGCTTAAAATGGTTGAGCACCCCGCATTGTACTGATTAGAAATGTCAGTAATAGCATAAGCCTCATGCCTTTACAGAAATAACTTAAATATCTTAATTAAAACTGGCTGGAAAAACCCAGAATTTAAAAGAAGAAAAAAAGGGCGGGGGGGGGGGGGGTACAGGGCGTGGGATTAGACTTGAAATGAAAATCTGTTCAAGGTAAAAGGATGGAGGATGGGGGGGGGGGGGGAGATGGAGGGATGTGTGTGTTAAGATGGTGTACCGGAATAAGGTAGTTGAATGTGTCTCTAAACAGTTCAGACACAAAATGTCGACAGTTGGTGTTTTACAGCAGCGTCTTCTGGCAAAGTCCCAGGGACCAAACAAAATGTTTTCTACTGACTGGACTTGTCAGCTCATCCACCCGGCACCTTGTCCCTTTACCCCCCCCCCCACCTTGCCCTTCCCGACTCCTTTAGCTCAAGCTTGTTCACGTTCATACCACCGCCTCTCCTTCTCTAACGTTGTCACGTGTATACCTATCAGGTAGAACTCGTCTGGTCAAATTAGTTGCAGAAGGAGAGAACAGGTTTTGGAAATATCTGCCACACCCGCCCTTTTCAATCCTAAATATTCTGATCTCACCTCTCTCTCTCTCTCCTTATTCTCAAAACTCTTTCGCTCTTTCTCTCTGGTCTTTCTGTCTGGCTCTGAATTCCTTACGAGCTAAAACCTATAGACATTGAAGTTTCTCTAAGTCCGAAAGCTTCTCACACTATCGGATAGCCTGAATATTTCAAAGGAATATAGCTTCATATCTCTTCGTTATCTAAATCTTAAAAGATGTTTAAAAACGTACCCTGATGACACAAACAAACAGAGAAACAAACAGACAGACTGACATCAAGGAAGATGCAGAGATTTGAAGGCACAGAGTAAAACTTCTTCCCCGAACCTTAATTATCAATAATTTAAATGTATTTTTTCACTCGGTATCTTTGTAAAATAAAATATATACATGTACATGGTAGAAATATTAACAGTCCAGCTGGAGATTTGGGCAAGGATCTTTAATTCTGAAGGAGCATCCGAAACGTAACAGTAACCAACAAAGCTGTAAAACATAGGACATTCGGCCTTACTTTAAAACACAGGACACTCGGCCTTATTTCAAAACGCAGGACACTCGGCCTTACTTTAAAACACAGGACACTCGGCCTAACTTTAAAAGAAGAACACTCGGCCTTACTTTAAAACATAGGACACTCGGCCTAACTTTAAAAGAAGGACACTCGGCCTTACTTTAAAACACAGGGCACTCGGCCTTACTTTAAAACATATGACACTCGGCCTTACTTTAAAACATAGGACACTCGGCCTTACTTTAGAACACAGGACACTCGGCCTTACTTTAAAACATAGGACACTCGACCTTACTTTAAAACACAGGGCACTCGGCCTTACTTTAAAACACAGGACACTCGGCCTTACTTTAAAACACAGGGCACTCGGCCTAACTTTAAAACACAGGACACTCGGCCTTACTTTAAAACACAGGACACTCGGACTTACTTTAAAACACAGGACACTCGGCCTTACTTTAAAATACAGAACACTCGACCTTACTTTAAAACATAGGACACTCGACCTTACTTTAAAACACAGGACACTCGGCCTAACTTTAAAACACAGGACACTCGGCCTTACTTTAAAACACAGGACACTCGGTCTTACTTCAAAACGCAGGACACTCGGCCTTACTTCAAAACACAGGACACTCGGCCTTACTTTAAAACAGTAAAAGAATCCACCCAGACAGACAGAGTGAGTTGATATAAGCTTTTTAAAAACGAGATCCATCTTGTTTACGATAAATATAATGTATGTGTGTTTTATGTGTGTACAAAGTTCTTTGGGGGGGGGGGGGAGGGGAGAATAATCTTTTGATATTTCAATTTCCCATGGTTTGATTTACAATGTAATCATGCACGGGTTCTTTAATTACAGAGTTCAACAAACTCATGTGTGTGTGTGTTTGTGTGTCTTTTCCCCAAGTTACGTCAGTCAAGCCATGGCTGGGAGCCAAACATCTATTTCCTGACTGCACTCTCAAAGCCAAGACCAACCAGGGCTAGTAAATTGGCGGGGAATGTCAGGCGTAATTAAACTGAAGATGTAGCTGGCTTGAAGAAAGAGATGGCACTCTTTAGTTGTTTTATTTTAAACATGGTAAGCAAAAAAAAAAATGGGAGAAGGCTGGAACAGTTTAGTTCGCTTATGTCATAGATACCTGATGTCATGGCTACCTGATGCCACGTTACAGCCAAATGACATTTCGAGTAGATCAGCGTGACATTAAGAGTGGCATTAAGAAAGCGTTGAGAGAGTGCAGGCATTCCTTGAAGATTACTCACCCTATTATGTCATGATAACAGAGAGCAATGTCAGCGGATGTTATTCAATGTCTCTAATGTTTGTCATGACAGCAACGGAATACTTTAAAGTGATAATAGTGGTACTAAAGTCAGTGCGACTTGATGTCAATGCTACATGATGTCAATGCTACATGATGTCAAAGCTGCATGATGTCAAAGCTACATGATGTCAAAGCTACATGATGTCAATGCTACACGATGTCAAAGCTACATGATGTCAAAGCTACATGATGTCAATGCTACTTGATATCAATGCTACTTGATGTCCATGCTACTTGATGTCCATGCTACTTGATGTCCATGCTACTTGATGCCAATGCTACTCGATGCCAGTGCTACTTGATGCCAGTGCTACTTGATGCCAGTGCTACTTGATGTCAGTGCTACGTGTTGCTTTCATTAAATTGTTCAAATTTCAGCTTTGACATCATAAATATCGGGCAAAACACATCATTTCAAACACATTGAAACAAAGATCTAACTAACAAAGAGATACGTAGAAACAAAGATATATAAAGAAACAAAGATATTCATGCTTCTTTCTGTATTAACAGTTTCAGATTCAACGCAGGACGCTTAAGGCGAATTTTGCAGTAATTTCCGTCTATGAACCCCTTTAGTAATACTAGACTGTTTCGCCCCTGAGCCGCACAAGAAGCGAGTGTACTGGTTAGGTGAACCACTTCATGTAGGCAATGTCAGGAAAGAACTGTCTCCGCGGATTATGCACGCCGTTGGTAGTCTAAAAAAAAAATACTGGTGAGATGAATCGAAGTTGGAACTTAGAGACAGACAAACAGACAGAAGGACGGACTCACTGATAACCTTAGCAAGAAATAAAGAACGAAAAAATAGTGAGGTTATCAGGCAAAGACAGATTGAAAGATAGACGTAGACAGACGAATGAAAAGGTAGAGAGAGAGAGAGAGAAAGGAAGATATGGAGAAATATAGAGGAAGACAGAGAGAGAGAGTATTAAAGAGAAAGAGTAAGAGAAAGGGAGAGAGAGCGAGGCAGAGAGAGGGAGAGAGAGTGAGGAAGAGATAGATATTGAGAGGTAGAGAGAGAGGTAGATAGCGAGGTAGAGAGCGAGGCAGAGAGAGGGAGAGAGAGGGGAGGAAGAGATAGATATTGAGAGAGAGAGAGAGGTAGATAGAGAGAGAGGTAGAGAGAGAGAGGTAGAGAGAGAGAGGTAGAGAGAGAGAGAGAGGTAGAGAGAGAGAGGTAGAGAGAGAGAGGTAGAGAGAGAAATAGAGAGAGGTAGAGAGAGAGAGGTAGAGAGAGAGAGAGGTAGAGAGAGAAATAGAGAGAGAGTGAGAGAGAGGGAGAGAGAGGGAGAGAGAGGAAGACAAAAAGGTGAGAGAAAAGTTTAATCAAAGCCCTTAAACTCCCAGTAAACACAAACAGACACACATTTCTATCATTAGAAGAGAAGCCATCTAATCGAGAATCCTCCCAATGCAATGCACATAAAAAAAAGACGTATTATAAATAATATGATTGAGAGAAGATCTACACAACAACAACAAAAAAAAACATATACGACGATAGGAGTGATGGGTGAGTAGGAAAGATGGATCAGAAGACATACCAGAATGGGGAGGGGGGGGAGGGGAGTGAGTCCAATCGTGATATTCTCGTGTTTAGCAAAGAACGAGAAAATTCAATAAGTGTCCGCTAGCTTGTGGCTGGCATCAGGCGAGACTCAACAAACAAGCCGGACCAAACCTTCTTGCCGTCAAGCTTCCACAAGGGATGCATACATCACTTTAAAACCAAGACCCCCAGGGGGTGGGGTCCTGGGAATGATGGAGGGAAAAAAAGGGATCACAAGAGATGGGAATCGTAAAAAAAAAGTGTACTTTGCGATTTGTGCTTAATTAGGTAGAATCTGAGGTATTGGTAGCATATACCACAGGTTATCACAGAGTTTATTCTATAGTTTATCTTGTAGCTTATCCTATAGTTATCATAAAGCTTATCCTATAGTTTATCTTTTAGCTTATATTTTAGTTTATCTTATAGCTTATCCTTTAGTTTATCATATAGCTTATCCTTTAGTTTATGATATAGCATATCCCAGCTGATCGTATTATTGTTTCAATGTCTCTGTTTATGGCTTTTATTATCTAACTTTCTGGTGGAAAAAAATGTAAATTATCTGTTTCTATGGCCGACTAGGGTATCACGTGGCCAGCCCAACCACCAACCGACTACCCCCAATATGTATATATATTCGAATACTTTTTGTGATTGGATTGGCTCTGAGGCGTCCTGAAAATCCCGAAGTTCAAAAACTGTCACTGGATTTGGAACTCACGACCCTTCGGTTTGAGTTCCATGCACTTTACCACTTTGCCACCACACATACTAAAATCTATTTGTAATGCATGGTTAAGTAAACGTGGCCATCTAGCAATGGAGGGATCAGACATTATAACCGGATGTCCACAATGGGGAAAGAAAACCAACCACAATATAGAAACGAAAGATCACTTTAATCAATCAACATGTCAGATTGATGATCGCGCAATGAAAGGGACGCAACTCAATGGCGTGATCTGCATAGATATCGGCTCACACTAGACCGGACAGCTGATAGAATCTCCCTAGACATTGTGTGACGCCGGGTTAAAAAAAAAAAAAACCAACAAAATATAAAAAAAATCTACGCTCTGTAAAATATGTTTACAGTAGTCTGGCCCCTGGATGAATTAACAAGGGGTGCTACTTGATGCCAGCTCCCCCCCCCCCCCCCAATACCCAGCCAAGACACCTCCCCCCAGTTTCCCACCGGAGTTGTGAATGAGCTACTGGTGTGACAGTATTAGCTCCAATAGGACTTTTGGGAGTTTCTCAGGACAGTTTGGACTCAATTATACCGCCTTGATCTGAGTGAAGCCTTTATCTTGATGAAAGACATGGCTTCCACACTGCTTTCTTGACTTATGTCTTGGAATGTCGGATGTGTGAAAACTAACTTCTATTCATGAGAGTACGACAGATGTTTTGTCATGAATTGTGGTAAATGTCTTAGATAAACACTGGGATGCAAAACAGAAAGGACTAGGTTCCATTCCCTGTCAATCCAACTGTTTTTTTGTTTTAGTATGTAACTGAAACATTGGGCTATTTAGAGTAGGTTTAAACCTGCTTTTGAAGTTTGGGTTTTTATCGTGAATTTTAATCTTGGTTTAATTTTGCAGCTCCATGTACACGTCATATAGAACACAATAATCATCATATACAGAACATTGAACACTGAGTATAGAACAAACATTACATAGAACGTAGCATATAGAACACAGCACATAGAACGTAGCATATAAAACACAGCACATAGAATAAAGCACATAGAACACATCACATAGAATAAAGCACATAGAATAAAGCACACAGAACACTGCACACAGAACACTGCACATAGAACACTGCACATAGAACAAGGCACATCGAACACAGCACATAGAACACAGCACATAGAACACAGCACATAGAACACGGCACATAGAACACAGCACATAGAACAAAGCATATAGAACACAGCACATAGAACAAAGCACATAGAACACAGCACATAGAACACATCACATAGAACACGGCACATAGAACACAGCACATCGAACACAGCACATAGAACACGGCACATAGAACACAGCACATAGAACACAGCACATCGAACACAGCACATAGAACATAGCACATAGAACACAGCACATAGAACACAGCACATAGAACACAGCACATAGAACAAAGCATATAGAACACAGCACATAGAACAAAGCACATAGAATAAAGCACATCGAACAAAGCACATAGAACACAGTATATAGAACACAGCACATAGAACACAGCACATAGAACAAAGCACATCAAACACAGCTCATTGAAACCATAAAGTGCAGATAAAACAGCAGTCATTTGAACTGGACAGACAGTTAAAATAGCTAAAAAACAGTTGAATGTACTGGTCACGCAAAACGCCATATCAATTGACCAGCTTAAGTGCTACTTCCTCAGGTCTTAGAAAAATAATCATTGGGCCACATGAACTATTCATGAACTACTCCAAGTATTTGAAAAAAAAAACATACACAATATCCGCTAGTGATCATTACAATGAAACCAAAGATCCTATTGTTATTTCTAAAGAGCAACATGACAGATAAATCTCTGTGCTATTCAGTCTAAAACAATGTCTTTTACTGCTTCACATAAACTAAACACTGAGGGAAGAAGAATTACTTTTACAAGTGCAGTCATGCATATCTCCTATCGAACGCTATGTGGTCCAGCAATCAGCGAGCGGATCAATCAAATCATCAAAGCTTTTCAGAAATCAATGGACCTCGCTATTGCTTTCATGCCAGCGCTGTACTCAGCAATCAATCTCTGACCTGTCCGACTGGTTCTCAGAGTCTTTTTGGAGGAAAACGCTAATATTACGTGTTACACTGTGCTGTTAAAGTATTGCGAAGCTGGTCTTTGGGAAAGATGTCCAGAGGCCCCTCCACACACACACACACTTGTCAGAATGGCGCAGTATTTTAAAAGGTAAACAAATCTGAACAATATGTCTGAATTTAAAGGACAAATTATGGAGAGAAATTATAATTTAAAAAATTACACTTTTAGAAATAGAGAAACGTTTTGTAGAAATAAAAAATCAACAATGTCATTGAGAAGTTAACTTTAAGTTCATTTGACTTATTCATTCATACGAGAGAGAGAGAGAGAGAGATTTATGTTTATTATAGACATAATGTGAGCTTAGAAGGCATAGCTCAGGCTGAACTTTCACCTTTACCTTCAAAACAATAACATCAAATGCTGTTCACTAATGTCAAGGTCACAGAAGACAATTTTTTTAAAAAATGTACTTGGTGGGCAACCCAAATGTCTCAGGTTCGAATACCAAATGCAGTTCGGTAAGAAAACAAAAACTAAGGTCAAATCAAACAACCGAACGAACAAACACAATTTGTAAACAATCACTTTAAAAAATAGTGATCCTGTCCTGGCTACAATGACTACTTCCTGTGTAGCAGCCAATCGTTGTGTAAATAGAAAAGACTTTCATGACATAACAGTCTAAATATGGTATAAGAGCAGAACATGAAAAAGTCAGAGAAAAAGAATTTAAAAAAACAAGAGAGAGAGAGAGAGAATGAATACATGAAGGAGAGAAAGAGAGAGAGAGAGAAGGAGTTTGATATAAAAACAATAACAAAATACTTGCCTAAATGTGTTTTCCATGAAATGATACGATCCACATTTGTCAAGAATCCATTAAGCACACATTATCAGTAATCCAGATGATAATCCAACTCAGAATAGTTGATATCCAAATACAAATAAAACCCTCACAAGATTCACGAGTTAGAATGGGCACCTAAAGTTGTTCAGTACTTTGCTATCCAAGAAAACCACGTCTTCCGGTACGTGTTTGGTGAGCTACGATCTCTTGTCTACCAGCTACCAATGGTTGAGTCTGTCTATGTGTTGTGGTCACAAACAACGGAGCTCAGTGGCGACAACACAACACATCAAGCATGTGATAAGAACTATGTTGTCGACTGAATAACTCACTAGAAAACACATGGAAAACATGCAAATATAAAAAACCAATTTTATTTACATAATTTTATTATATATATGTTACTAAATCTAAACTCGTCATTAGGGTGCAAAGTATAAAAAAATATAGTCAAAAATAATACATCCCATTAGATGGTTTCAGTGTCCGTCAGGTATGTGAGTGCGGCTTACATGTGCTAAAGTGGGTACTTGCTATTACTTTTGGTTATCCTTGTATCATTTTCTGTCTCTGAGGGTTTCGATAGTCATGTAGTATGTCTTTGCTATTAAATACTATTTTTATTATTATATTTTTGTAAAGTAATTAAGTATAGGTTAATCATATTTCAAATTTTCTCTTTAATTCTTTATGATTTAATATTTGTGAAATGTGAGAACTTAAAAAAAATTAAATAAAAAAATAAAGAGCCCACAAGAGAGGCAGGAGGGCCCAAAAAAGAGGCATATAAAGCCCCAAAAAGAGGCAAAGAAAAGAGGCCTAAGGCCCAAGGATTCCAATGATGATAAAGTCAGATAGAACTAAAATTGAATAGCGCAAATTTTGAAGTTTCCTTAAAAAAGAAATAAAATAAAACACCATCACCGTTCCTGAGAATAGTTTGTATATGATCTACATCCACCAACGATAGACGTACTACATCATAGACCAACTAGTATGTAACCATAAGAAGCCATTATTCGTTCCTAGCATCAAAGGCTTTTAAATGAATATATACAAAAAGCTTGCGCACTTGCCAATGCAGTACCTACTTTAATTACTTATCCAGGCATAATTGACTTGGCATATTAACTAGGCAGGCTTCTGTCCCAAACCCACAAATGAATTTTAAAAAGAAATTAAAAAGATTACCTCCCCTACTTACTACAAGGAATAAAGCGTGCGCAGTGCAAATAACTCTTGAGCAGGTCGCTTTAAATAAGTCTAAGATAACGTCAAAGTCAATAGCAATGGCTGCATGCAAAACAAACAGACAAAACAAATATCAACAGTGACATCAACAATGACATCAACAGTAACATCAACAGTAATATCAACAATATCAACAATGGCTCAGTTGCACATTGTACTACAAAGTCTTGTAAAAAGTAGTGCATTGTAAACACAGAAATACACAATCACTGAATCTCGACAATCACGGGAGACATCTACATTTAACGTAGCAGTCACAGAATCTAAACCAGACCTTGCGAAAGTCCAAGCAACACTGGATGCAACGACGCACAATCATTGTCACAAGAAACAGAAAAACAAAATATGGAAAATACAAATGTTAGCCAAGTCTTCACGAGTCTACAACTTTCTATCCAATCACAGAGTCGAAGCGAACATGCTCATCCAACACTTCCAGAATGTAGAATCAGGTGTCGGAGGCGCTCCCCCCTCTTTCCCATCAACCGCCTTCAACTCTAAAAAAATACACACACACACACACACACACACAAACAAGCTGCAACCATTTCACATATTCTTCAATATCACGATAACCTCGATTGGGCTATAAATAGCGTTTCGCAGGTTATAGAACCCCGGATTTAGTGCACGGCTATCTGTTGAAACATACGCTATCAGCCTCGTCCTAAACAGGTGTAACATCAATATCTGCACCTTCTATAACACGTAACTTTTAAAACACATGTTCTTATATATAGATTTTCTTCACTACTACGCTGCGGGAATCTCCTTCAGAATATAAAAAACTAAACCAGCTACTAATTCCACAACAAGAATAACATTACAAGCCAAATAATAATAATAAAAAATATTTTTTTATGCAGATATAAATATCATATTTACCTATATATTTAGAAGAAAAAAAAACCCAGTAACACTCAGCTCCTGGGCTACGACGCAAAGATTTCCAAAATTTGAATTATGAAGCAAGAGCGAGGGTTAAAAAAAACGTCTAGGCGTACTCCACACGATGGTCTCCTTACTCACAACTTAGCGCTACCTACGTCCCGGCGTACTCCTGCGCGACCAAAAACTATGTAGAGGAAGTAGGGTGAGAATGCTGGTATGCTCAGCGCCCTCGATCGCTAGCACCCGACCTAACTCTCGGTAAGAGACGAAAAAATTCTATTTTCGCCTCCCCATCCCCCCTTGTTCTGTTGTGCTGGCTTCAGCGAGTTGCTTTCAAGGCGAGGGATGCATTGAACGCGCGTACCGCTCTCATGGCGCTGGAACCATCAGTGGTTCATTTTCACTACCACTATGAAAACCACAATCATCAACAACAACAACATCAGTGGCGTTGTTATATATATATATATATATATATGACCTACTACTCATATCATTTGCAGAGGCGTACACAGTGAATGGGTTTAGGAAAAAAAATATTTCAAAATTTAAAAACACGTCCTCAATAATTTCAAAGATTATACGCCTTTGTTTTTTTTGACAAAAAAAAAATTATTTAAGAAAAGGCGTAACATACAGGTGGGTAACAATACCATACGTGTTCCGTTACACTCAGCATCTTTGCAATGTACATTTTCAAACAACAGATAACTGCATGTTCTCATTGCTCTTTATAAAGCTTATATCCACTGACTTTGTTTGTCTGTCTCGCTGTCTGTCTGGTCTAAAGTTTGCACACGTTATTTCTCCCACACCCCGTTCTCGGATCAAGTTGAAACTTTGCACAGTAGCTCGTAGCGCTCCCCCAGATCCCCTTACTGGCAGGGCGGGGAGTCTACAATGTTCCCACTAACCCCAGGAAGAAACTATATATATATAAATCCCCCCCCCCGAAAAAAAATCCTTACTACGCCCATGGACACGACTGTCTCTCTGGCAAAAGACGACTGCCTTATATCACACACAACACGCACGCACAAGCAAACTCACGCCACTGATACAAGGAACTACAGAAATGTTCGTCTTCAGAATTACGAAAACTTCTTGGGTACGCTTTGCTTAAATTTCGTGATAAGCTTAGCAACATAGCTGTCACCTTTCTGCCTTACAAAAAAAAAAGGTAAACACCACTGCTGTCTCATGGTTCTCCATAGATGAGCTAGTTTTTCTACAGTCTACGCCCATGATACTGTATTAATTGCTTGCTATTAAAGCCCCCAAGTGGTTTACGTAACCTACTTTGAATGCATCATCAGCATCAGGGCGTCAAACTTGGCAGTGTTTTAGAAACGTATTGACTTCATTCCTTGTGCTTTTGTTTCTCCTCTCTCTGCATCAGTATTCTAGCTCCCCAGCCTCTTCCATAGTTCCATCTTTACTCCCCCCCCCCCATTTTGTTATCTGGTCCTACCCAGATCTAATCATTGGGAGGCGTAATTACCAAATATTTGTGTCAGCTTTGCATATCATTTCCGGAATATCACGTGACCCAATCAACCGCCATCTTTGTGGTGTGAGGATGTCTCCACAATACCTCCATGACAGTCGCGTAAAGAATCGAGCAAAATGGAAGAGGGTGTGTGTGTGTGTGTGTGTGTGTGTGTGAGTGGAAGGGAGGGGAGAGATAAGAGAAATGTGCGTGCTTTGTATTAAGAGAGGAGGGGGGGGGGAGGACATGGCTTGGAAAGGGAGGGTCGTCTGCTTGAATTGAGCACGTGCCGACAATAAGAAGGACGTCATATATCATACGCGCCTGTTTCGTGTCAATACCATTCAATGTTTTCCGCTGCCGATGGACATAAGATATTGTTCGGGAAATTTCGCCCGGACACTAAGAGGGCATGGCGAAATATCCAAACACATTAGTTTTTGCGGGGGAATCACTGTCCAGAGTCTTAAATAATCACTTCGCGTTGAACAGGCATACAAACACACGATTCTTATAAGTGAGTCAAGCCTTTTTTTCCCTGCTCCCGGTAAAAGCTGTGGCCTGTGTGTGGCTATCCAACAAATTGTTCGACTTTGTGGTTTTATTCGCTAGGATTTTGTGATTTAACATATTTGCGTGTTTTTTTTTATTCTCACTGCCATAAAGTCTTTTTTTTTTTTTTGTCCACATTCTACCCTCTAGTCTCTAGATAATTAGCTCAGGACTTCATATTGTCATTTGTGTGATATATTTTTGAGAATTCTTTTTTTAAATTTAAGTAATTTGGAAAGCGAAAATTCATATTAGCATTTATCGCAGACTATGGAATTCAAAAGATACCCGCAATCAAGAGGACAGTCAGAGGAGGGCTAGCCTGGTCTTGTGGTATATGCTTCGGACTGGCGTCACGAAGGTACAGCCCGCTTCAGTTCTATGCCGTCCTGCAGAAGATTTGAGCTTGTGAGAAATAATCTTCATTTCCGAACGTCCAAAATGTAAAAAAAATAAAAAAAAAAAAAAAAAAAAACACAAGAAAAGCAGGAAAAAAAATTGCTTTAAAGAAAAAGACAATATTTCCTTTATACAAATTACAAAGCGATTCTTGTGCTCTTAATAACAGATAAATGTTAGATTTGTTTTTTAAAAAAAGGATCATTTTTACCCCACTTTTTAAATACAAATTAAAATAATTAATTAATTGACTGGTTAATTTTTTGATTGATTCTTGTTTTGAAATCATTGTGTAAAGTTTAAACAAGATCCGAGAATGGGTGTGGGACAAATATTCCTTTGCACAATGCACAATTTTTTAAATGACATTGTAATGTCACTACTTATTAAGTGACATTTGATTATGCATGTAAGAGTGTCTACTGGTCAGTAATTAGAGATGCCCTCCTTCACTTGAACTGTTGCACTACTTGTTGTCGCGTAGGTCTACTCTAATTAGTACAGCACAACAAACATTAAAATTCATCAATGGAGTCCTTGATCAGCAGACTGAATATTTATTTGACCATAATATGAAATACATAGTATACTGGCAAATCCAGCCATCAATAAACACATATTATGTTTCACATCAATCAATTCAGAAATCCAATAGAACATAGGCCTATAAATGAATTACACAAAGAGTAATGTTTCATATTGTACGTCTAATGCCCAAGGTACCTACTGATCTCTGACCATGTGGTCAACTCTCAGAACGAGACTTCTTTACCCATAATTCATAACTCTCCTGTGAAACATCATAAACATAATAAACAGGTGTACCCCGTGCTTCCGGTCTAGTACATGTCACTGACCATCAAACAAGGATGTGACAGTAATGCAGTAATTGAGCCATTGTTGCTATTACTGTTGATGTCACTGTTGATAGTTCCATTGATGTTACTTGTGACATTTTTCTTGCACTTACATAAAACGACCTGTTGAGCTAAAACAAAAAAAAGCTATACAATGCAACCAATCTAAGACCTTGTTTAAAAGTTCAATATAACAAAAGATAATGTATACATATTACCGAATACACACCCACACACTCACACACATAACATAACATACAAATAAAAAAAATGTCATACCCAAAAATAACTCAAGAGCTTTATCCGGATCAAAAACTGATAGAAAAATAATGGAACCCGTGACCTTTGAACCCTTCATCGATTGCATTCAAATCCCGTGACCTTTGAACCCTGCATCGATTACATTCAAATCTCATGTCCAACAATGACAATTCCCAAATTGGATGAATTCTCATTTCACAATGCTCTGATCTTCTAGAGGCTTTGGGATACATGTAAAATAAAAAAAACAAAAAACAAGTCGGTACTATTGACTGTATCTACCTGAGATTACTGAGACGTTTGAACAGACCTGGCAGTTCCGTGTTCCAGGGTCACGTGCTTCCTGGCTTCAGTCTTTGATCGCGCAGGAAGAGTGATTTTTACATTCGATTAAACCAGGTACATTCACTAAGTGATTAGAGTCTAGATGGTAAGGGTAATCAGCCGTTTTATTCAAGGCTGACGGATGAGTGTTTCATGGCGTGCAGAGCCAATGTTTCTGGCTACGTCCGTGGGTGCTGCTACGTCTGTGGGTGCCGCTACGTCTGTGGATGTCGCTACGTCTGTGGATGTCGCTACGTCTGTGGATGTCGCTACGTCTGTGGATGTCGCTACGTCCGTGGATGTCGCTATGTTTGTGGACGGTGCTACTTTAGTGGGTGATCCTACGGCATTGCATAAAGCTACGGCTGTGGATGATACTAGGTTTGTGGATGATGGATGATGCAAGGTCTGTGAATGGTGCAAGGTTTGTGGATGATGCTAAGTTAGTAAAGTCTGCCACGTCTGTTATGAAAGTTTTAGATCTGGTTGTTACTACGTCTGTTCCTGGTGCTAGGGTCCTAGAGCTTCACCGTGGACAGTGTTACGACTCAGAACGATGTTATGCTATGGATGGCCCTACGTCTATGTAGGATGCTAAGTACGTAGGTAGCATCACGGCAACAAAGGATGTTACGTTTGGGAATTGTTCTACAGCTGAGGAAGAGCTTTGTTTTAAAACTGTGGGACAGTAATTTGTTTGTTTACATTGAACTCGATACGACTCCGATCTCATCAGCTCTATGGCATTTACCGTAAAAGAATAATTAGATGAGCAGAGGAATCGATTGTAATCGATTCTTCAGAGAAGTCGTTGAACATAATCCATGTTAATTTTTTTGAAAATATTTGTATGAACTTTATTTCCGACTGCTTGGAGAGTGGTTCAAATGAAAGATCTGTTGTGTGTCTGTGCGATGTTGTCAAGCCTGCAGACATTTTCAACAATTTGGGGATTTTCTTCTTCATTCTCATCTATATCTGTTTGTAAAAATGTTTGACATGTTTCGGATGTTCCTTCAGAGTTGAAGATAATTACTTCCTATTCTAAACCTCCCGCAGGACGACGGGGGATGGGAGCGGGCAGGGTTTGAACACGGGACCATCAATAAATCTGAACGACAGTCCAGCGTGCAAACTAGACTAGCAGGCAGCCATCCTATGTTGAAGGCCTCAGACGAGTAATCCTATATCCGCTGATGAGCTCCGCAGTGGTTTTCAGATCTGGTAGCTCTCCATATAGTTTTTCTTCTTTAGGAAACTTTTTGCGGTCATTGTCTTGTTCGGGCGTCTCGAGTGAGTATGCAGCTTTAAGAGCCATAGCCAGCATTCTTTTACGACGTTTCAGATGGTCATGAATCATAGTTTTTTTTAAGATTCCGTAAATTGTGTTAAATTTTCGCTGAGAAGAAAAATATGTTAGTATAATTTCATAATAATCGTTTCCAAAACAGTATCTAGATAACAATTTGCCCTAAAGTAATCTAAAGTAATTCCCAGTATCTCCGCGAGTACTTCATCAATGTCAAGGTACTGATTTTCTTTCCAGTAAGTTATCTAGGCCACGACATCCCGCCTCCTTGGAGAGACACATACTCTTCTAAGTACTTCATTACCCAGAAACCCCCTGGACAGCGCCACTTGTTGCCAACTCTGGTGACAGTCAACTGCCCAGGAAGTGAGCGACTAAATTACGTCAGTCAGTAATCATTGACGTCTGAGAAGGAAAGAGAGGGAGTGAGATGGAGGATGCGGCGGCGGGAGGGAGGGAAGTGAGGCAAGGGTCTTGACGTCATAATGAAAGACAACCAAGAAACCCGACAGAACGACTAATGAGGTTGATGGATGAGTGAAGAATGGGCTGGCGAGACAGGGAGGAACCGAAAGAGTAGTGAGTTGTGAGGAAAGAGGAGGCATAGAGGGGTGGGGATTGCTGAGGAGGAGAGTAAGTAGAACTATTTAGGAGGTAATAGAAAGAGGGGACGGTAACGTTTGGACAGAAGGGGGGGGGGTGGAAGTGAGGTATCCTGATGTAATAACTGGCACTCGGAGATCTATATGCCCCTCCATAAGACAGGAAGTCGCGACATTTTATGAATATTGCAAAAAGGTTGCAGAGGTCACTGGGCAAATAAGATCACGTGTTACCCCCTTGGCTTCGTGAATGACAGGACACAACATACAAAAAAAATGTATTCAGCTGCAGTACCCGCCCAGCCACACACAAACATACACACACACACACACTTATACACAGACCCTCACAGCATTTCAACGACCACTTACACAGCATGTGAGTGTGCTATTTACACACATTTAGGTTGGCACGTAAAAACTTTACAAAAATTTAATTTTAAACTGGGTGGCCTATTGGTGAAAGGGCACACATGAAAGTCATTGCAGCCGATGAAAACTGTCTCATTCAGAGACAGGGAAGCTCAGGGCTTAGCTGTGCATTTACAAGCCTCCGCATGTGTCTGTTGAGGCCCATTAAGGCCCAGAATGTAACGCTACAAACTGGATATGCTTTTGTAGTCTTGATGAATAGGCAGAATAGCCCTGCTTTGTTTTCTTCTGACATGGCTTTTCTTCTGCCATGGCTTTTCTTCTGAGATGGCCTTTCTTCTGCCATGGCTTTTCTTCTGAGATGGCCTTTCTTCTGACATGGCTTTTCTTCTGACATGGCTTTTCTTCTGCCATGGTTTTTCTTCTGAGATGGCCTTTCTTCTGCCATGGCTTTTCTTCTGAGATGGCCTTTCTTCTGACATGGCTTTTTTTCTGAGATGGCCTTTCTTCTGCCATGGCTTTTCTTCTGAGATGGCCTTTCTTCTGCCATGGCTTTTCTTCTGAGATGGCCTTTCTTCTGCCATGGCTTTTCTTCTGAGATGGCCTTTCTTCTGACATGGCTTTTCTTCTGACATGGCTTTTCTTCTGCCATGGCTTTTCTTCTGAGATGGCCTTTCTTCTGACATGGCTTTTTTTCTGAGATGGCCTTTCTTCTGCCATGGCTTTTCTTCTGAGATGGCCTTTCTTCTGCCATGGCTTTTCTTCTGACATGGCTTTTCTTCTGACATGGCTTTTCTTCTGACATGGCTTTTCTTCTGAGATGGCCTTTCTTCTGCCATGGCTTTTCTTCTGAGATGGCCTTTCTTCTGCCATGGCTTTTCTTCTGAGATGGCCTTTCTTCTGCCATGGCTTTTCTTCTGACATGGCTTTTCTTCTGACATGGCTTTTCTTCTGAGATGGCCTTTCTTCTGCCATGGCTTTTCTTCTGAGATGGCCTTTCTTCTGCCATGGCTTTTCTTCTGAGATGGCTTTTCTTCTGACATGGCTTTTCTTCTGACATGGCTTTTCTTCTGACATGGCTTTTCTTCTGCCATGGCTTTTCTTCTGAGATGGCTTTTCTTCTGCCATGGCTTTTCTTCTGAGATGGCTTTTCTTCTGACATGGCTTTTCTTCTGCCATGGCTTTTCTTCTGACATGGCTTTTCTTCTGCCATGGCTTTTCTTCTGCCATGGCTTTTCTTCTGCCATGGCTTTTCTTCTGCAATGGCTTTTCTTCTGACATGGCTTTTCTTCTGACATGGCTTTTCTTCTGACATGGCTTTTCTTCTGACATGGCTTTTCTTTTGAGATGGCCTTTCTTCTGACATGGCTTTTCTTCTGACATGGCTTTTCTTTTGAGATGGCTTTTCTTCTACATGGCTTTTCTTCTGCCATGGCTTTTCTTCTGACATGGCTTTTCTTCTGACATGGCTTTTTTTCTGACATGGATTTTCTTCTGACATGGCTTTTCTTCTGACATGGCTTTTCTTTTGAGATGGCCTTTCTTCTGACATGGCTTTTCTTCTGACATGGCTTTTCTTCTGACATGGCTTTTCTTCTGACATGGCTTTTTCTTCTGAGATGGCTTTTCTTCGGACATGGCTTTTTCTTCTGAGATGGCCTTTCTGGAATTATCGCTAAATATTTTTGCTTCTGGTAGGTCTCTGATTACCAGGATAAAATATTTACAAAGCTTATATAAACTCAATCACACTGTCTGTATGTCTCTCTGTCTGGTAGAAATTTTGAGCACGTTATTTTTTCCACACCCATTCTCAGATCATGTTGATCCTTTGCACAATTATTCATTGTTTCTAACAAAACATAAATCAATTTTAAAAAGTTACCATTTAGTTAATGAAATCGTGCTAGTTAATTATTTATGATTGATATCGAAAGGAGTAAATAAATCTTACAGTATCGAGATATATGACTGTAAATATGGAGTTCTTTCCTTTAGATTAGTTTTGTTTTTATTGGTATTTACAAGAACGCAATGCTGACAGTAACACCTTTCATTGCAAAGTTTCTCCGTATTAAAAAAAAATGTCCACAAAAACAAAAAGTGGTATAAGGTTTCAACATGGACATTTGCATCGGGGACGAAAAAATGGACCAAAGTCTCAAGTTTTTAGTACCTGATTCTACCGTCTTAAACGATGGAACCAGGCCTGAATTACAGGCTAGAAATGCACCGTCCACGCATCACTTTCAGACTGATGCACAGCTTGGTCATGGAGACTTTGTAGTGTGCTTGCTAATCAAGAGCTCTAACTGTAGAATTAGGGATCCTAGCTATGGAACAGAGATGCTACAGAAGAATTTTAGGTGTCACCCTCCAAATACCTAATGACTATTGAAGAAATTCAAAACAGGATCACAACGGCTATCGGGTCCCTAGATGACCTCAGACCATCGTCAAAAACGCAAACGAAGACCTCATAGCTCTCTAATACTGTTTGTGGAGAGAACAGTTCCAGGTAAAAGAGGAAGAGGCAGACATGAAAGACTCTTTTTCCAGACAACAGACAGATAGGAATGGAGAGAGATAGTTAACAGATCCCGTGTGGAGCCCCACCGTTTTGTAAGACTGCCGGATAGGTGAAGGTGATAATGCCATACCAGCACTATACACCCATGTTTGCTCTGAATTCTAAGCCATGACATGTTTGTATTAAGTTTTCACTGTTTCACTATTTCATTAAGATGTATGCCCTCCCCTCCCAGCCTAGATCTCTATTTACATTGATAAACACGAGAGGTCCAAACTATTGATAATCCGTCCATAACCATGTCATGTTGACATTTCCTATTGGCTGGAATCTGGTTCTCCAGTGGTCTGGCCATTTTTTTCCCCTATTTCATGAATTTATTTGCTGATTTGTTTCCCTTTGCTTTTCTCATCTTTTGATGTCAACATCAAGAAGCCGCATATCACCTTCACACACTCAAATCATTCACCCACACACACACTCAATCCACACACACGTACATCTACTCACGCAGACCAAATAAACATACACACCAACTGTTTGAAACACTCAGCTTACGAGACTTTGTATCAATGTTACTCTCTTCTTTCTTTTCTTTCTTCTTTCTCTCTCTTTTCATTCCTTTCTTTCTCTCTCTCTTTATCTTTTTTCTCTCTTTTGTAAGTGTTTTTCTCTCTTTTCTCTCTATTCTCCTTCTTTCTCTTTTCTCTCTCTTTCCTTTCTCTTCTCTTGCTCTATTTCTTCTCTTTTCTCTTTTCGTTTTCTTTCTTTTCTCTTTTTTTTTCTTTCTTTTTTCTCTCTATCGTTTCTCTCTTCTTTCTCTTTTCTATCTTCTTTATTTCCCTTTTTTTCTTTTCTTTCTCTTTTCTCTCTTCTTTCTCTTTTTTATTTCTTTCACATCTCTCTCTCTCTCTCTAGCTCTTTTGTATGTTTTGATCACTATCCATCTCTTTTTGTTCATTTCTGTCACCTAACTTTGTTTCTGTATTTCTCTCTATTTCCTCTCTATCTGTATCACATTTCTACACTCATATGCACATTAAAAAAAAAAAAACAACGTGCCTATTTCTCGCAGTCTCTTCATTTTTTTTTAACCCAAATGTCTTTCTCTCCCTCTCTCCTTCCCTCCCCCTCTCTCTCCCCTCCCTCCATCTCTCTCATTTTATCAGTCTCTCCCGTTCCTCCCATTTGTCAATCTCGACTCAGAGTAATCTGACATTTGCTAATAAGATATCGACACTCCAGACCGGCCATCGAGGTAAATGAAAGGCCAGTAGGCCCGAACAGGCCACCATTGCTACTTCACAAGAAATTTATATGAACAATAGGAGACTAACTCACACACAACAATATGACAGAACCAGAATTTCATGGTTATAGAGAGCGCATGGAGCTCAAAATAGAATGGTCATGCATGCACTACAGGCGTACAATATAAGGAGTCGAGAATAATTTATATTAATAATAATCGCATCAATAGTACATTACAAAGACCTACAATGTCAGATGTGATGATATATATAGGTGTGTATTTAGATCAGCGATGGGTGTACACTAGTCCTTAGTTCTCAAAATCACTGAAACCAATTCATTGTAAGCATAAGCTAAACAGTTATTGTCTGGCATAGCAAGGAGACAGACTTGTAAAAAGGAAACAAAATATGCAGTAGTCTAATTAATACCGGCCATTGGGTATTGAGAAATTTTCTGTTGATGTAGCGGGTCTGCAGAACTACCGCCTTCTGATTAGTAACAAGAAAGAATCAACCATATATTTTAGACGACGCTCGAGTGTGCTACAGCGATCGC
Organism: Biomphalaria glabrata; assembly: GCF_947242115.1. Classification (NCBI taxonomy): domain Eukaryota; kingdom Metazoa; phylum Mollusca; class Gastropoda; family Planorbidae; genus Biomphalaria; species Biomphalaria glabrata. Next base: position 38,740,002 of record NC_074717.1, on the reverse strand, counting down.
CAGGGCCGGTCTTAAGCCCGCACTTTCATAGGCCCCGCGCTAATTCTAGGTGTATATTATTAAATGAAACTATTATAACTTATATTACAGGGTTCCAGCGGCCTCTGGATTTTCGACGGGCTCATGGAAATCTCCTGAAATCATACAAATCAGAAAAATAGACAAAATTGTCATGTTGGAGTGTCATTCAATTACTTGAGGTCAACAATTCACGAAGATAGACTGAACAATTTGGCAATACTTACTATTACTTTTGAGCTTGATCATTGTAGGAAACAAAATATGGATGATCTACTGTAGGACTTCGCTACACACAGAGCTCGTAAAATAAATTGGATCGTTATATTGTATTTAGTAAAGAATGAATCAAATGCAAAGACGAATTTATTTTCAAATATAAAATCTTAATTTTAACTTATTATCCTTATCCCTACCCAGAATGGGCACCGCGCAATCCGTTTCGCATAAGGCCACGAAATTGCTAAGGCCAGCCCTGAATACATTACTATTATCATTGTAATAAATATATCTTAAATGCGATACTGTACATAATTTTTATACTTAGAGACTCTTAATACACGGTGTTAATTGTCTATGACATTTTCAATATATATTTATAGCTCCTACTTCGTGATCGAAGATGAACACATTTCTCATTTTCTATGGACTCGAAGATAGCTGTAAAGTCCAATCCTCGCTTTAAAAAGCCGGCCTTATACGTGGCATTAGTGGATTAGGTCAGTTGCAGATAGGCCTGCTTCTTCTCTCAACTTTTTGTTGGTTCAGCGCTCATTCGCCCTGGCCACTCTTCTTGCTTCAAATCTTGAGACTCCGAGACTCACAGCTTCACGCCATGAGGAGCGATCTAGAGCTATTGCTTCCCAGCTGTGTATTGGCCTCCCTGGTAGCGCTTTCCTGCACACAACTACATGTACAGAAGTCGCTTGGGAAGGCGATTGTCTGGCATGTGGACTACATGCCCCGCCCATCGAAGTTGGAACCTTTTTACTGTCGCATTGATAATGTGCATGTTGGACAGGTCTGGTATGTGGTCGGACCAACGCACCTTATGGAAACTCCTTAGACAGCGTGGGTGGAAGGAGTTTAGCTTTTTGGTGTGGCTAGATATAGGGTCCAGGACTCTGATGCGTATAGGAGTGACGGGAGAACTACAGCACTGTAGACTTTCAGTTTTGTGGATATGCTGAGTCCTCTCCGTTGCCACACTTGATATTGAAGTTTTCCAAAAGCAGCACTGGCATGAGCAACACGGAAGTCAACCTCATCATCTAGGTTGGCGTTTGCTGATATGGTGCTTCCAAGATAGACAAACTTTTTCACGTTCGCTAATTTCTGGCCATATTTGAGAAGTCTGGTTCTGTGACAGCTTTACATTTATGGTGAGGCCAAAATTTTTGCAGGCATAAGCGAAGAGGGACAGGCTCTTTTGAAAGTCTTCTTCTTTTGCGGCATCTAGTGCACAGTCATCTGCGAATAGCAGGTCTCTGGTGCAGTCGTAGTTTACCTTGGTCCTTGCCTTGAGTCTTTGAGCATTGAATAAACTTGAATAGGTGCGATATCGTATTCAAACTCCAATGCTTTCTGTGCTAAAGGCATCTTTCAGCATGGCGGTGAACATTATGCTGAAAAGCGTTGGAGCCAGCACACAGCCCTGCTTCACGCCATTTGAGACAGAAAAAGGCTTGGAGTAGTCTCCGCTGTCTTGGACTCATGCTTGCATGTCATTATGGAATTGGCGCACCATTGTTATGAATTGATCCGGGCAGCCGAATTCGGACATGATTTGCTTAAGGCCTTCATGTTATCAAAAGCTTTAGTCAAATCTATGAACGCAGATAGAGATTTGAATTTTGCTCTCTACATTTCTCTTGGAGTTGGCGGACTGCAAAGATCATGTCAACCGTGCCTCTACCCTGCCTGAAGCCGAATTGACTCTCCGGAAGTAGGCCGGTTTCTAGATGGTGTTGTAGTCTATTTAATAGCACCCTAGCCAGAATCTTGCCAGCAATGCATAGGAGGGATATGCCACGATGGTTATCGCATAACTGCCTATTTCCCTTTCTCTTGTAGATATGAATGATGGAGGCGTCTTTGAACTAATATGGTAGTTTCTTTTGTTCCCACATTATCTGGTAGATTTCTGTTAGTTTATCTGTCAGCTCTGAACTGCCAAGTGAGTATATTTCAGCAGGGAGGGAATCTAGTCCCGGTGCCCTACCAGTTGAGAGTTTGGATATTGCAGTCATTACTTCATTGAGACGAGGAGGGTCAGCGAGTGAGTGGTTTATTGGGACTTGTTTTCGTCAAACCAATCTTGGTGCTTGCGTTTTCGCTGACCGAGGGCGCAGCCAGCCAGAGCGTACACAGAATTCTTTAGTTTATTCCAGCTGTTTTCCATATCTTTGTACATGTGCAGGGTTTTAATTTCACTGTCTATTTTGTTGATGAGATCGTGCTTGATATCTGGGTCTATGAGCTTACCAACATCTAGGAGCATGCTTGCATTCTTGGGGCCATCTAGGTGGTTTGATGCATACTTGTAGCTTAGATAAGATTAGGCGATGACTAGTCCAACAGTTAGCTCCGCATAATGCTTAGGTGACTTTGACGTCTTGTCTGTCAGACTGTCTGATAATAATGAAGTCTATTTGATGCCAGTGCTTGGACCTGGGATGCATCCATGATGTCTTTTTTCTGTGAGGTAGCTGGATGACATTTTCAATAGAGAGTGGCTTAATTCTTCAGGTCTTTCTCCTTTGGGAGCTTTGTTATATTCATCTTTAAAAAATAACAACAAACAAAAACATGCAAAGCGTTCTTGTAATCCAACCTCCACTTGCTTAAAAATATCAAAACCATTCTACCTGCATATGTTACCAAACAACGGACTCAGGGGCCGCCTACGAGTTTAAGTGTAACGCCAACTCCTTTCGTTATCATGTTTCTATTCGTATAAATTTACGTCCTTGCATAGATTGCTAATCGATCGCAGTGGAGTATGATAGATATTTTGTTTCATCTTGACTGCTCTGACCTCCATCTTCACTGCGGCAGAATTACGTGAGGGTAAAGGATTGCCCGGTCTCAAATTTGTACCGGTTTTTTTTTTTATTTCCTGCTTTCTCCATGAACTGAATCTAACGAAGCATGTGAGAGGCTGGGTGGGGTGGGCTTGTACATGATTGCGTATAGATATAAATATCCAGATTTGTTTGGGGGAGGAGGGAACTGTCTAGGTGGGTTAGGAAAGTGTGTGCGTGGTGTTTGTGTGCTGTAGGTTAGGGTGGGGAGGGGGGTAGAAGTAAAAAAAAAAATGACGGCAAAAATCATTAAGAAAATGGATCAGCTGATCGATACCTGGGAAGAGTTGGAAGGGGAGGGAGTGGGCAGGGGGGGGGGGCGTGTACCCGTGCTGAAGACAAGAAGGTTGATACGAACGACTGTTCTCTTTCTGTCAAGGCTCCAGCGGATGCTTTGGTATTTAGAAGAAAAAAAACAACCCCCCCCCCCTGTTTGTAACAGCTGGAAAATGAAATGCTCAGATGCTGAGAAATACAAGCCGACGGAGGTATTAGTTTAAAGGCGATTAGAAGTTTTAAGAAACCATGCTTCCCCCAGTAGCTCAAGGTGGTCCTCTTCTGGCAAGAATAAAGTTCCTAAGTCTCAAACCGTCGGGCGATAAAATCAGAGATGTAGAACTTACAGTATTAACTCATAAAATTTGTTTGTTTTTTTTTAAATATATTTAGCAGCCATCACTTTCAACATATAATCACCCATCACGCTCCATTAACGACACAAAACAACTTTAGTCAAAACATAGCCACCCATAGTATATGGGAGATGTGTCGTAACAAGGAAACCGGACTTTCTTTAGTATATGGGAGATGTGTCGTAACCACGAAACCGGACTTTCTAAAGTATATGAGAGATGTGTCGTAACCACGAAACCGGGTTTTCTATAGTATATATGGGAGATGTGTCTTAACCACGAAACCGGGCTTTCTATAGTATATGGGAGAAGTGTCCTTACCACGAAACATCGTAACTCGGGACTGACCGAACCCCTGGACATCGTAATTACAGCTACAAGTCTGGTATACATCTTCTTAACAAACAGCTCCTTCAGACAATTCTAAGAACCAACTACTCTCCGAAAGAGGGTTACAAACAGCTCGTCAGGTGATTCAATAGTGTCCTACATTTGTACAGGTCATTCTGGTCACCAAGGACATTCAGTTTACAAACACAAAACAAACCTAACATCGACTTGAGATTCGAAGTAGCTGAGAAAACAATTAAGCCTTGGCAGTTGATGACCAATGTCCACCTTCTAAAATCAATCTTAAGTGTCACTTATGCCACGTTTGTAAAATGCGTACTTAAAAGATATAGAAGACCTGCTTTACTGACGGCTCACTTCTTGTAGACGGTCAAAGTCACAAGTTCAAAAAAGAGACTTACTTGGTGGCTGGAATTTTAGGCATCGGTAATTTAGGCATTTAACGTCTTTAACTTTTTCTTTTGTATCCTGAAAATGAAGCCAGAAATCGTTATGGTTAGAATTTTTGATAACGCCTCTAATATCCATTGACTTAAGGATCAAATATACGTAAAAACTTTAAAAAATTATCTTCAAAATTTAGGTCACTATTAAAGAGTGGCTAATTTTCCGGTGCCTAATATTCCATTTTGTCAAAAGTGCTCAATTTACCAGTGCCCATATTTCCGGGTGCCTAAATTACCGGTGCCTAAATTTCCTAGATTCGACGTACTTGTTCCTAACAAACTTTCTGCCGTCCCCCCACCAACTCTAAATGTTCCGATACACCCTCGCGTTTCTCACTTTTTCTCTGATCTTACCGACAACTTGGAGTATGTAGAGCTAACACGCGCTGATAAGAACATCAAAGAACCAAAGCACTGGACGTCAGACCTGTTCCGGATTCACGCATGAGTGAGCTGGGTACAAGGCCGAAGGGGGCCAATCAGCATGCGCGAACTTCAAATGAGTCTAATTATACCGGTCATTTCCACTATGTGTATAGGTGTCGCTCTGCTCCAGTATAAGGAACATAAGCAAGAAACCGCCAGGAACGTCTTTGACAGTCTTGTTTGAGGTGAAGACAGACCGCCATAACTATGACAGAACTACATGTCATGAGCTACGAAAACATTTCATAAACAATGACAGAGCTAAATATTATGAACTATGACTGAAAAATATATGAGTTACGATAGAACTAAGTATTATTGACAATGACAGAGCTAAACGTCATGAACTATGACAGAGCTAAATAGCATGATCTATGACAGAGCTAAATATCATGATCTATGACAGAGCTAAATATTATGAGAGCTAAACATCAAGAACAGAGCTAAATATCAAGAACAATGACAGAGTTAAATATCAAGAACTATGACAGAGCTAAATATGAACAGAGCTAAATATCATGGACTGTGTCCACGCTTGCTTCCTACTATGTATATGTGTGTGTGAGAGGACGTGTGTACATAAATGAGTGTATATAATAGGTGGAGGCTGCCTTCCTGTACTTAGCAGCAACAGCGTGTGTGTGTGTGTGTACACCTGAGTGAGCATGGCCCTAAATTCATTTGTGGGAACGAAAAGAAACAAACAAAAAAAATTTGGCCAGACCTTGTGTCATACTCATGGAGGAGAAGGGGGGAGTTGGGTGGGTGGGGGGAAGGAGCTCTCTACTCAAAGAGAAGCGAAAAGTTCTTTCAGTTTGAAAATTTAAAATAATTAACAATGTCAGCTGTGTGGAGCGAATGGAAGGCCAAGCGAGGCAAGGAGGCAGGCCACGGGAGGAAGTTAGCTTACCGAGTAGACAAAGATAGAGAATCGAAAGAGGTGGGGGGGGGGAGTGTTGAACATAACTCTCATGCCGGATGTTGTCTTAAGGAACTGTACATTTTGTGTGTGTGTGTGTATTGCACTGAAGACGTTATGCAAGGAACATTAGGGACAAACTGAGGGAACTGTAAAGTTTAATGTACCAATAGCAGGAACATGTTCTTTTTTTAAAAAAAGTTTTTACTTCCAATGTTCCAAATGAAACTGGCAATTCTCTACGAGTAGAGAACTCTTTATTTTGTTCTAATTGTAGATTGTATCTGATCTAAATTCCAGACGTTCCTTCTTAGGAGAAGATAATTACCTCCTACGCCTGTCCATGTCTCGATCTAGTCTTGCTTTTTAAGTCATTGGTTTTCGAGGCTGGTCCAGGCTCTAATAGCACAGTGTAAGAAGGAGCACTTGTATGATTTGTCCTAGCATACAGAATAACGATTGAGCATATACAACGGGTAAAAGCTCTTCCACCCCACCGGCTGCACCCGAAGTTTTCTATCCCGATTTTTTTTTCTAAACTGCTGATGGAAAGAGTAACTTTTGTGACATTCTGGACTCATGCCTTCTAATTTCGTTTTTATCGCCTTGTGTTTGTGTTGGCTGGATGCAAGAGAGGCCAAAAGTTATCAGACGATCAGAAACATAATTTGATGGACAGCAATAATTTAGCGTAACATCATATGGATGTCTATGCAACCATCTCTTTCCCACCTCATTGTTATTGTCTGAATATTTTTTTTTTGGTTCCAATCAGTTAATTGGAGAAATTTAAATCTACACACGCCTACTCACACACACACACATGTTCCCTCTAAGTCTCTCTCTCTCTCTCTCTCTCTTACGCACACACACACTCTCCCTCCACGTAGTAAAACATCTGCTGTTTCTTCTATTTCCGAAACTTTGGGCTGTTGGCACTGGCCCAGACATTATCAGCTGATGAATTAAATATTCCTCCATCACCATCCTCCGTACACGTAACGTAACAGGAGACGGCCGTCTGTAGACCAACAGCTACATATTTCATTAGTCGCAGTGGAATTCAAGAAGGTCAGCGTGACCCTTCCGTCACGTGACATGCATTTTTTTTTTTGTGTTTGCACGAGAGTTGGGACAAAAAAGTAAAAACTAGAAGTGCATTTTAGCAATGAAACAAATATAGACATGGGATAGAGTTGGAGGAGGACACTGGGCGTAATTTTATTTAGGGAAACGCAGGATGGCTATCTTGATGGAAAGAGGGCATGCAACAAGTGACTAGGAAGGTGCCTGATGGCAGCAAGATGAATGCAACAAGTGACTAGGAAGGTGTCTGATGGCAGCAAGATGAATGCAACAAGTGACTAGGAAGGTGCCTGATGGCAGCAAGATGAATGCAACAAGTGACTAGGAAGGTGCCTGATGGCAGCAAGATGAATGCAACAAGTGACTAGGAAGGTGTTTGATGGCAGCAAGATGAATGCAACAAGTGACTAGGAAGGTGCCTGATGGCAGCAAGATGAATGCAACAAGTGACTAGGAAGGTGTCTGATAGCAGCAAGATGAATGCAACAAGTGACTAGGAAGGTGTTTGATGGCAGCAAGATCAATGCAACAAGTGACTAGGAAGGTGTTTGATGGCAGCAAGATGAATGCAACAAGTGACTAGGAAGGTGTCTGATAGCAACAAGATCAATGCAACAAGTGACTAGGAAGGTGTCTGATAGCAGCAAGATCAATGCAACAAGTGACTAGGAAGGTGTCTGATAGCAGCAAGATCAATGCAACAAGTGACTAGGAAGGTGTCTGATAGCAGCAAGATGAATGCAACAAGTGACTAGGAAGGTGTTTGATGGCAGCAAGATGAATGCAACAAGTGACTAGGAAGGTGTCTGATGGCAGCAAGATGAATGCAACAAGTGACTAGGAAGGTGTCTAATAGCAGCAAAATGAATGCAACAAGTGACTAGGAAGGTGTCTGATAGCAGCAAGATGAATGCAACAAGTGACTAGGAAGGTGTTTGATGGCAGCAAGATGAATGCAACAAGTGACTAGGAAGGTGTTTGATGGCAGCAAGATGAATGCAACAAGTGACTAGGAAGGTGTTTGATGGCAGCAAGATGAATGCAACAAGTGACTAGGAAGGTGTCTGATAGCAGCAAGATGAATGCAACAAGTGACTAGGAAGGTGTCTGATAGCAGCAAGATGAATGCAACAAGTGACTAGGAAGGTGTTTGATGACAGCAAGATGAATGCAACAAGTGACTAGGAAGGTGTCTGATAGCAGCAAGATGAATGCAACAAGTGACTAGGAAGGTGTTTGATGGCAGCAAGATAAATGCAACAAGTGACTAGAAAGGTGTCTGATAGCAGCAAGATGAATGCAACAAGTGACTAGGAAGGTGTTTGATGGCAGCAAGATGAATGCAACAAGTGACTAGGAAGGTGTTTGATGGCAGCAAGATGAATGCAACAAGTGACTAGGAAGGTGTCTGATAGCAGCAAGATGAATGCAACAAGTGACTAGGAAGGTGTTTGATGGCAGCAAGATGAATGCAACAAGTGACTAGGAAGGTGTTTGATGGCAGCAAGATGAATGCAACAAGTGACTAGGAAGGTGTCTGATAGCAGCAAGATGAATGCAACAAGTGACTAGGAAGGTGTCTGATAGCAGCAAGATGAATGCAACAAGTGACTAGGAAGGTGTCTGATAGCAGCAAGATCAATGCAACAAGTGACTAGGAAGGTGTCTGATAGCAGCAAGATGAATGCAACAAGTGACTAGGAAGGTGTTTGATGGCAGCAAGATGAATGCAACAAGTGACTGGGAAGGTGTCTGATAGCAACAAGATCAATGCAACAAGTGACTAGGAAGGTGTCTGATAGCAGCAAGATCAATGCAACAAGTGACTAGGAAGGTGTCTGATAGCAGCAAGATCAATGCAACAAGTGACTAGGAAGGTGTCTGATAGCAGCAAGATCAATGCAACAAGTGACTAGGAAGGTGTTTGATGGCAGCAAGATGAATGCAACAAGTGACTAGGAAGGTGTCTGATAGCAGCAAGATGAATGCAACAAGTGACTAGGAAGGTGTTTGATGGCAGCAAGATGAATGCAACAAGTGACTAGGAAGGTGTTTGATGGCAGCAAGATGAATGCAACAAGTGACTAGGAAGGTGTTTGATGGCAGCAAGATGAATGCAACAAGTGACTAGGAAGGTGTTTGATGGCAGCAAGATGAATGCAACAAGTGACTAGGAAGGTGTCTGATAGCAGCAAGATGAATGCAACAAGTGACTAGGATGGTGTTTGATGACAGCAAGATGAATGCAACAAGTGACTAGGAAGGTGTCTGATAGCAGCAAGATGAATGCAACAAGTGACTAGGAAGGTGTTTGATGGCAGCAAGATGAATGCAACAATGACTAGGAAGGTGTCTGATAGCAGCAAGATGAATGCAACAAGTGACTAGGAAGGTGTTTGATGGCAGCAAGATGAATGCAACAAGTGACTAGGAAGGTGTTTGATGGCAGCAAGATGAATGCAACAAGTGACTAGGAAGGTGTCTGATAGCAGCAAGATGAATGCAACAAGTGACTAGGAAGGTGTCTAATAGCAGCAAGATGAATGCAACAAGTGACTAGGAAGGTGTTTGATGGCAGCAAGATGAATGCAACAAGTGACTAGGAAGGTGTTTGATGGCAGCAAGATGAATGCAACAAGTGACTAGGAAGGTGTTTGATGGCAGCAAGATGAATGCAACAAGTGACTAGGAAGGTGTTTGATGGCAGCAAGATGAATGCAACAAGTGACTAGGAAGGTGTCTTATAGCAGCAAGATGAATGCAACAAGTGACTAGGAAGGTGTTTGATGACAGCAAGATGAATGCAACAAGTGACTAGGAAGTTGTCTGATAGCAGCAAGATGAATGCAACAAGTGACTAGGAAGGTTTTTGATTGCAGCAAGATGAATGCAACAATGACTAGGAAGGTGTCTGATAGCAGCAAGATGAATGCAACAAGTGACTAGGAAGGTGTTTGATGGCAGCAAGATGAATGCAACAAGTGACTAGGAAGGTGTTTGATGGCAGCAAGATGAATGCAACAAGTGACTAGGAAGGTGTCTGATAGCAGCAAGATGAATGCAACAAGTGACTAGGAAGGTGTTTGATGGCAGCAAGATCAATGCAACAAGTGACTAGGAAGGTGTCTGATAGCAGCAAGATCAATGCAACAAGTGACTAGGAAGGTGTTTGATGGCAGCAAGATGAATGCAACAAGTGACTAGGAAGGTGTCTGATAGCAGCAAGATCAATGCAACAAGTGACTAGGAAGGTGTTTGATGACAGCAAGATGAATGCAACAAGTGACTAGGAAGGTGTCTGATAGCAGCAAGATCAATGCAACAAGTGACTAGGAAGGTGTTTGATGGCAGCAAGATCAATGCAACAAGTGACTAGGAAGGTGTTTGATGGCAGCAAGATGAATGCAACAAGTGACTAGGAAGGTGTCTGATGGCAGGAGGATCAATGCTTTAAGAGACTGGGAAGCAGTCTGATGGTATCAATATTTGTTTGTTTTGTTTTTTTCTCTTGCTGCCTGAAACTTTTCTTGAAATTCTTGACGTCTGATGAAACAACGAGAGGGCATCACAGGAATTGTCTGGTAGGCACTTCGTCTGACAGCATATGCGTCATCCAAATCGTGACGATCCGTGGTGGCGGTTAAGGAGGTCAGAACAAGCAATCATTGCACAGTGTAGGACGGAACGTTGTCCTGTTGGGGCATACTTTGCCCGGTTCCGTCCGAACTACGACTCCCTATGCCGTCACTGTGAAGAGAGCGTCGAAACAGTGTCGCACGTCTTGTACGAGTGCCACCAGCTCCGAGAGCTTAGGGGGGGGGGGACGTGTCTGAGCAGTCACTCGACATGTATGGTAGCTACGAGGCATTACGCCGAAAGTTTCTTGCCAGAGTACTACGTGAAGGATTGAGTCCTACCTGCTTTGATTTTTCAATGGGAGTTCATTTCCGGTATGCACTTCCGAGTGTCGTTATGGTCATCCCGAGTTTGATCCCCGCAGCTTCGATCTTCAGACGTCTTGCTGGACGCTTGGGACTGAAGGAAGGAACCATTGAAATGATACATTAAGCCACGTGTTGAGTAGTTATAACCTGATACATTAAGTCAGGTGTGGAGTAGTGATAACCTTATACTTTGTGTCAGGTGTGGATTAGTGATAACCTTATATATTAAGTCAGGTGTGGAGTAGGGATAACCTGATACATTAAGTCAGGTGTGAAGTGGTGATAACCTGATACATTAAGTCAGGTTTGAAGTAGGGATAACCTGATACATTAAGTCAGGTGTGAAGTAGGGATAACCTGATACATTAAGTCAGGTGTGAAGTAGTGATAACCTGATACATTAAGTCAGGTGTGAAGTGGTGATAACCTGATACATTAAGTCAGGTGTGGAGTAGTGATAACCTGATACATTAAGTCAGGTGTGAAGTAGTGATAACCTTATACTTTGTGTCAGGTGTGGATTAGTGATAACCTTATACATTAAGTCAGGTGTGGAGTAGGGATAACCTGATACATTAAGTCAGGTGTGGAGTAGGGATAACCTGATACATTAAGTCAGGTGTGGAGTAGTGATAACCTTATACATTAAGTCAGGTGTGGAGTAGGGATAACCTGATACATTAAGTCAGGTGTGAAGTAGTGATAACCTTATACATTAAGTCAGGTGTGGAGTAGGGATAACCTGATACATTAAGTCAGGTGTGGAGTAGTGATAACCTGATACATTAAGTCAGGTGTGAAGTGGTGATAACCTGATACATTAAGTCAGGTGTGAAGTAGTGATAACCTTATACTTTGTGTCAGGTGTGGATTAGTGATAACCTGAAACATTAAGTCAGGTGTGGATTAGTTATAACCTTATACATTAAGTCAGGTTTGGAGTAGTGATAACCTGATACATTAAGTCAGGTGTGGAGTAGGGATAACCTTATACTTTGTGTCAGGTGTGAAGTAGGGATAACCTTATACTTTGTGTCAGGTGTGGATTAGTGATAACCTTATACATTAAGTCAGGTGTGAAGTAGTGATAACCTTATACTTTGTGTCAGGTGTGGATTAGTGATAACCTTATACATTAAGTCAGGTGTGAAGTAGGGATAACCTGATACATTAAGTCAGGTGTGAAGTAGGGATAACCTGATACATTAAGTCAGGTGTGGAGTAGTGATAACCTGATACATTAAGTCAGGTGTGGAGTAGTGATAACCTGATACATTAAGTCAGGTGTGGAGTAGTGATAACCTGATACATTAAGTCAGGTGTGAAGTAGGGATAACCTGATACATTAAGTCAGGTGTGAAGTAGGGATAACCTGATACATTAAGTCAGGTGTGAAGTAGGGATAACCTTATACTTTGTGTCAGGTGTGGATTAGTGATAACCTTATACATTAAGTCAGGTGTGAAGTAGTGATAACCTGATACATTAAGTCAGGTGTGAAGTAGGGATAACCTGATACATTAAGTCAGGTGTGAAGTAGGGATAACCTGATACATTAAGTCAGGTGTGAAGTAGGGATAACCTGATACATTAAGTCAGGTGTGAATTAGGGATAACCTGATACATTAAGTCAGGTGTGGAGTAGGGATAACCTGATACATTAAGTCAGGTGTGAAGTAGTGATAACCTTATACATTAAGTCAGGTGTGAAGTGGTGATAACAGTCTCCTCATTCTGTTCATTACACTTCCTCTTTCTTCATCAAGTAGTCTAATTGTTCAATGACTGAACTGTTCCTTCCTATTTCCTCCCTTGCCTCACGATAAGAACCTATCCTCAACAAATCCGTTTCCTTTCTTCCTGTCGCTGTACCAAGTCTCTTTGATGTTCCTCCTTGCACTTGTCTCTTCCTATACACAAATTGCTTCCTGTGCTGATATATTCTCTTCATTAATTGCTCTGGCTTTCAAAATGTCATCATGACCCCAGGTGTTTAAAAAAATTTTTTTTTTAGCTTTAAAAGATAAACCTGTATTTTTGGTAACGATTGTAGTAAAAACTGCCGTTAACAAATTAGCTGTAATTTTTTTTTGGTCTCCTTGGTTTTTGTCTTGTCTTTGATTTTCTCTTATCTTTTCATCTGACTCTTTGTTTTCTACTGCTTTGTTTTTTTTTCTGCTTTGTTTTCTTTTATTTTGTAAGTTTTATTCAATAACGCTTGTGGCTGTGTCCTTTGTACGCAATTTAAAGTAAAGTTGCTTGGTCGTGTGGTATGCGCTCTGGACTGTTGATCGGTCGTCTCGATGTTCACAGGTTTGAACCTTGTCCCATCCCATTCCCCGTTGTCCTGAGGGAGGTTCGGGCTAGTATGTAATTATCTTTAAATCTGAAAAAAACGACCAAAACATGTAAAACAACAAACGGGTGTATTAAATATAAGAAATAAAGAAATGAGATTTAAATGTACAAGTTCTCTATTTCTCTGTTGACACATATGACACGGATTTAGCTTTATTTGTATTATTAAGTGCAGACAATGGCTAGGCTTGCCCTGGATATGGCAAAATATGTGGTTCACAGATTGGGTTTCGTAGCCACGAGGAAATACTGCATTCCTCATTAATCTTCGAACTCGAAGACAAGCCTTATTATTATTATATTATTAAGTGCATTTATATCGAAGCTTGAAGGGCTTCCTTAGAAGCCCAGCCTAGGGCTTCAACTTATCCTCTATCTATGCGCCTCTTTCCTAACATACCTTCTTAAAGTCATTTTACAGTTAAAAATAGCACCTGCCTATGTAACATAAGCGCAGAACTGTGACCCCCCAGACCAAACGTGAGTCCGTCTCACCTCTCTACAGAAGTCAAATGTCGGCACCTCTTTAAAGTACTCACTTAAGAAGGGTAGCTCATTTTAAACAATAAATTACAAAAGGGGGTGGGAAAACCGAGAGGTGGGATTGGGGTCTGTTGAAGTACGGGATGGAGTGGGTACGTCTGCAAGGTAAGGGCTAGGTCTAGAGGAGGAAAAAAAATGCTTGAAGGAGGGGCGGGGGGGGGGGCTGGGGTAAAACTTTAACAAAATAACTTCCTCTCGGCTTAAAGATTTTCAAAAATAAAAATAAATAAATGCTCTGCGAAAACTTTTCTTTCTATCTTACGCTCTTTCACACACGCGCATACGCACTCACGCACCACCAGGCGCACTCCAACATGCTCAGCTACAAACTCACACTGACATTGGCTTATATCTGCTCACACTGACTCCCAAAGCAAGCGAGTTACGTGAGCAGATGGCATTCAAAAATGTGAATCCTCCCCCTCCTCCTCCTGACCCCCCCTCCACGCCCCCCCCCCCAAAAAAAGCTACACCTAACAGAAATTAGCTTAATTGCAAAATGGCTGACCGAAGTCGCAAGCGAATATTGAGATTTTTTAAACTTTTGAAACAAAGCAAAATTGTGTTTGGTTTATTGCTAGGGAAAATATTTCAAGGTAGGCTTCTTTGTCCATAGTGGCTAGGGGATTGTGTGGAAGAGTAAAATCTTGGGGCATTCAATTTAATCAGCAGACTAAATATAATAAGTTCCCCCTTTTCAGACCTTGCGGTCTATAGGGCAGATGATGTTAAGGTCATTTGTTTCTTTGCCCAACTGTTAACGAACAGGATGTCATGTGACCAGCACATCGACCAAGCGCCTTTACTTTCCCCAACCAAAGTAAGGTACCCATTATAGTTGGGCGGACTCAGGTGCTCCCTGAAAAATCCCGAAATTCAGTATCACAGTTTTCACAGAGATTCGAACCCAGGGCCCCAATTTTTCAAGGTAAGTGCTTAACCACTCAACCACCGCGCCCCCCTTATATCTAATAAAGACAGAGTCAAAAGCAAGAGAGAAACCTGACATGTCCGGAAGAGCCTGACAGAGAGAAACGTGACATGTCCGGAGAAACCTGACAATCAGAAAGAAACGTGACATGTCTGGAAGAACCTGACAGTCAGAGAGAAACGTGACATCCAGAAGAACCTGACAGTCAGAGAGAAACGTTGACCTCACTAGCAAAGGGACGAACAGTTAGTAGAGAACGGTTTTGCAAGAAAGACAGATCACTCTTACAACGGTCTCGGGACATACATCTGAGACCTAGAGGAAAGCTACAGTCCAAGACAGGCGAATTCCGCGAAAATAGAGAACTTACATTTTATCTTCGCAAGACAGTACTCTTCGGTTGAGGCAAAATATGTAGGTTAAAGTTGGGTCTACTACTCCGATCCTAAATTTTCAGATGATAGGTGACGACTAACCTTCATCAGATTTGACTCAAGACAGATCTACATAGTTTGTTTTTTTCCAAGAGGATTTTAGTATCGACCAAAGTCTTTAGTCGTCCTTGATGATACAATGTGCACACTTTAAGAACATATCACTGCACTGACCATACAATCATCTCGTAAGCCGGTCATCGTATTTCATTAGGGGCTAGGATGTAAGAATTTCATTCTGAAGACATTTCAGAGAAATTTCAAAGAAAACAATCTTGGCTGAGCTTGAAAAAAAAAATCTGACTGTAAACAAATATTTGAAAAGCCGATCAACAAATAATAAGTTGAAAACAAGGTTGATCATGTTCCATGAGTGAAATCTGAGGATTTGTTTCGTTGATGTGTTCGTTGATACATTTTAGAAAGTTTCTTATACTTTTTAATGTGAAATGGAATACCACGCACAGGCACCGAGGGCAGAAAGGGCAGGACAAGAGAGATTGAGAAGAAGACAGAGAGAGAGAGAGAGAGAGAAAGACAGAGCCGGGGAAGAGAGAAAGCCACGTGGAACAAAAGAAAGACAGAGAGAGTAAGACAAGAGAGACAGAGAGATATCGGCGGAAGGCAAGACAGACATGAAAGTGAGTGAGAATGAAAGAGAGATAAAGAAAGAAACAAGAAGAAAGATTGGCACAGACTGCACAAAGAGACGAAAGTCGAAGAAATACGCAGAAAGAGTGCGAGAAAAACAGAAAGAAAAACAGAGCGCGCTAGAGTGAGAGACAGAGAGAGAGTGAGAGACAGAGAGAGGAGAGAGACAGAGAGAGTGAGAGACAGAGAGAGTGAGAGACATAGAGAGGGAGAGACATAGAGAGAGTGAGAGACAGAGAGAGTGAGAGACAGAGAGAGTGAGAGACAGAGAGAGTGAGAGACAGAGAGGGGAGAGAGACAGAGAGAGTGAGAGACAGAGAGAGGAGAGAGACAGATTGAGTGAGAGACAGAGAGAGGAGAGAGACAGAGAGAGGGAGAGACAGAGAGAGGAGAGAGACAGAGAGAGTGAGAGACAGAGAGAGGAGAGAGACAGAGAGAGTGAGAGACAGAGAGAGGAGAGAGACAGAGAGAGTGAGAGACAGAGAGAGGAGAGAGACAGAGAGAGTGAGAGACAGAGAGAGGGAGAGACAGAGAGAGGAGAGAGACAGAGAGAGTGAGAGACAGAGAGAGGAGAGAGACAGAGAGTGAGAGACAGAGAGAGGAGAGAGACAGAGAGAGGAGAGAGACAGAGAGAGTGAGAGACAGAGAGAGGAGAGAGACAGAGAGAGTGAGAGACAGAGAGAGGAGAGAGACAGAGAGAGTGAGAGACAGAGAGAGGAGAGAGACAGAGAGAGTGAGAGACAGAGAGAGGAGAGAGACAGAGAGAGGAGAGAGACAGAGAGAGTGAGAGACAGAGAGAGGAGAGAGACAGAGAGAGTGAGAGACAGAGAGAGGGAGAGACAGAGAGAGGAGAGAGACAGAGAGAGTGAGAGACAGAGAGAGGAGAGAGACAGAGAGAGTGAGAGACAGAGAGAGGAGAGAGACAGAGAGAGGAGAGAGACAGAGAGAGTGAGAGACAGAGAGAGGAGAGAGACAGAGAGAGTGAGAGACAGAGAGAGGGAGAGACAGAGAGAGGAGAGAGACAGAGAGAGTGAGAGACAGAGAGAGGAGAGAGACAGAGAGAGTGAGAGACAGAGAGAGGGAGAGACAGAGAGAGGAGAGAGACAGAGAGAGAGTGAGAGACAGAGAGAGTGAGAGACAGAGAGAGTGAGAGACAGAGAGAGGGAGAAAGTCACTTGAATGTACCAAGTGTCACAAAGACTTTCTGAAAAGACTTTCCCTGTTTTAAATCTTCCACTAAAGTGTTCCATCCAAAACTCTAAACTACTTTCATTTTACCTACACTCAATTTGCTTTCTTAGTTGTTTTTAAATGTATTCAGCAATTTAATTATCTAAATGAGATTCTTCCCAGAGCTCCAGAGCTAAAGCAGAAATGTCAAGTTTTTACCCAAGAGTTTATTTCATTAAGAATTCCCCCCCCCCCCCTTCCCACTCTCGCAACATTTTTTTTTTTTGCCATTTTTAGTTTGAGTTTAAATCTTTTGAGAACAAATTCGACCGCCCACAGATGTGTACAATTCTCTTACCTGGTCAAATGTCTAAATTGTGTAGTGTGGAACTTTTTTTTGTAACGCGCAAATGTTTCGTTTTGTGAACCAGATGGAGAAAGTGGAGTCCATTACTTGACGCTTTTAGTTGCTTACCTCAAGAATGTTTGGCTGGCGCAATGCAAATGTAATACGTTGTGCCTGAAAATAGGAACATTTCAGCGCCATAGTCTAGACATGAAAGTCCGAGGACGTGGTATGATGAAAGAGAACAAATTACTTTTTTTTTCAAAATTGAATCCAACAATGCACAGTCCCAGGTAACAAAAGTGGGGAAGAAATATAAGAGAGAATCCAAAAATGGCATCAAAGTGTAGACAGGCTAGACATCACAGTACCATAATGTCACAGTACCAAGACGTAACAGGGCCATGATGTCACAGCGCCATGACATCACAGTGCCATGACGTGACAATGTCATGACATCACATTGCCACGTCTTCAGAGTGCCATGACATCACAGTGCCATGACATCACAGTGCCATGACGTGACAATGTCATGACATCACAGTGCCATGTCTTCAGAGTCCCATGACGTTACAGCGCCATTACATCACAGCGCAATAACATCGTAGCACCATGACATCACAGCGCCATGACGTCACAGCGCTATGACGTCACAGCGCCTCGACGTCACAGTTCCATGACATCACAGTGCTATAAATGCCACAGTTAATATAGACAGGTCCATTTAGATAGGTCAGCGTTGTTAAGTTTAATGTAGATAGGTCAATGTGGATAAGAGAGACTCTATTTTGCTTTCTATTATAAAGACATCAATAAAAAAACTTTTTAAAATCTATTCCTAATATAATAATACAACGATACTGACACATACACTTATATTTATATATTGACCGAATAGAAATCGTGTATGTGAGCCTTAAACAAGATTTCCCCTGGACCTTAGAGTCTCTAATCTACTCTTATTACTGACCCCCTACCCCTTTTCAGCAGTCAACATTTAGCCTTCTATAATTAGTCAGAGGTTCTTCTTCAATGTCATTTATTCCTAATTAAAATATCTTATAAGATACGTCTTATTATTTCTTGCCTCATTCCTATCCACCTTGACTTGTCTAGGTGTCCTCCCTTTCTAGTTTGTAAATCTATCCGTTAGTTCTAACTCATTCTATCTCTCCGTAATTATTTCCGCGTTCAGAAAGAATTATTCATTTTTCCCATTTGTGTTTCACAAGCTGTTAGGGTTAAACTTCAATCACGTTTTTCTTTTCATCAGAAAATGTTATAATTGGTAGAGATCAATTTATACCCTTTTTGTATATAACACCATTTAAAGTTTATGAACTAAAAAATTCAGTTTATTTGATGTGGTCAAATCAACAATGGTATTGTCAAACAGGAGAGAAAGAGTTAATAGCTATATCAATGTTGCTGTGATGATTTCCCAGAATAGAGAACACATCATAGAGCGACACTTAGAGTGCATTCAGAGCAATACGCTTTTTGGGGACAAAACTAGGAGATGGGAATCTTGTGGGAGGTCATCATTTTACAACTACCTTTCCAGTACCTGCCGTCTCCCCCTCCCCCTCCTCGGTCACCATCTACTCTTTTGTTATGTTCCTCCCACTTGTATGCTCTTCCCTTCACCACGACGCACACATGCTAATCGGGTTCAAATCTTGTTGGGTCTCAAACTGGGTGTGGTCTAAACACGTCCATGTGTTTCCAGCTTGTGACTGCAAGGCTTTTGAATTACACTCGCACACACAGCAAGCTACACACACACGCACACGAACCTACGCACAGATGCACACAGACCTACA
Source organism: Biomphalaria glabrata (assembly GCF_947242115.1). NCBI lineage: Eukaryota > Metazoa > Mollusca > Gastropoda > Planorbidae > Biomphalaria > Biomphalaria glabrata. The sequence continues at coordinate 38,720,841 of NC_074717.1, read as the reverse complement.
CACACTCACACTCCCTCCCAGACACCAGCTCACGTGCTTGGAGAGCACGGCTGAGTGAGCAGGTCTTCACCTCAGAACACTTGGTGCACTTGTCTTTAATTTGCGTCGGCTGCTGGATCGACTTCCTGTGCGGTCTGATACAATGTTTAATCCACGGTCCTCGGTGTTTTCAACTTTCTCTCGCTCCCTGCCCTAACGGCGCCCACCTACACCTCAACTCACAGCCCCTGCTGGGTGCCCTTCTCTACCACTTCCACCCCACCCCCCAACCTTCTTAGTACTGCTCACTCGTACATCGCATAGGTGTATCATTTTCTATTTAAGACTGAGGGTCTTTTGTTTGACACCCAAGCAATATTCTCATCTTTAATATTTATCAATGGATTGCAGCCACCATTTTAAGAACATACGATTATACAAAAAAATACTTCACTCTCTGTTACGGAGTGTGTGTGTGTTGACTGGTGTAAAATATGTACTTATTGACTAAAATGCTAGTGCAGGTATAAATAGGCTGATGAAATTGAAACCCAGATAGAGACACGTATTGATTTGAATCAGGAGAATAGTAGATTTTGAGTGAGTCTATTTGTTGACAATCCTTAAACATCTTGAGCGGACAGTGAACTTACAGAAAGGGAGAATTTTTTGTTTGTGAGGAAATGTATTTTTTTTTTCCTGAGGATTTGAATAAGAGATTGACCCTTTACAGAACAATTAGATCCATTAGATAATCATTATATGACATCAGTTAGGCCAGGTTCAAATCGAACTTCTCCTTCACTTTCACCTATCCCTTGGTCTGCTGGACCGTTGGGGCGCCACACAAGATCTTTCAACCTTTTTTCTTCATTCTTCTCTGTCATTTTCTTTGATAGAATTTTATTCTGATATTCTTTCTGAAATATTGAAACCTGCCTTTTTACCTGCCTGGGTGGACCACTTCGGTGTTTCCCCACAAACAGTCTTTGTAACCTTAAGTTTTTCTGTTTAATGAATTCATTTACTCGACTCTATGTGTAAGCTTTATAGTACATCTTGTATTCTGAACAGTTAGATTGATAAATGCATGCAATGGTAGTAGCAGTTTATGAATTAAAATAAAAGTTTCTTTTATTTGTTTGCATCTTGGTGACTAAATGATGGATCGTTTAGATTTCGGAGGGGCTCGGGTTTAAATCCCGTTGAAGACTCTAGGATTTTGAATGTCGAGTTTTGAAGGGTATCTAATACACATGATTGTAGTGTCTGAAAAGGATTCCTCATCCCATATGCTAGGACTAATTTGTACAAATACTCCTTCTTCCCTAGTGCTATTAGAGCACTATTCCTGAGCTAGCCACGAAAACCAGTGACTTGGCAGAATTTAAATCATTGGTTAATATGCATGACTGAATGCATGACGCGTAGGACGTAGGATCTTTTGAAGTAAAGTCTGTATTATATAAGATAATAAGAAAAGGATAACAAATTAACTTAATTTTAAAGCAGTCAAATGCCTGATACTTTTATAAATTCATTGTTTGGTGTACGGCTATTGTAGAGAGTTACCTTGATCAAGTTCTATAATTAGACACCTATCAGCTAAGCAAGTACAGCTGTCCCAGAGAGTGTTACCAGCTATCACTTCATTAAAAAAACACTATAGATTTTAATGTTTAATGTCATTGTACATGACATTTAATGTCAACACTATATGCGAAGTATTGATTCTTCTTTGACTTTAGTTTCATTGTCATCCCTAAATGTCATGAGGTAAGAGGCAAAATAAACATTTTTTAGTTATTTAATTAGTCAAAGCGAATGTCAAAGTGAATGTCAGTGTTATTACAAGGCTTATAGTTTCACACACAAAATAAAATAAAATAAAATAAAATAAAAATGGCGCACACTTCTGAAAGTCAAGCTGTAAGCCTGGGGTTAGATAAAGTTCATTTAGTAGTCGTCAGGATCGAGTTAAAACTCCCACGGCTCGGCGACTTCATTTGCCGTAAACGTCTGGCCAAGAATTAGCTGACGTTCTGGCCTGGTCCATCAGGAGCTTGAGTGACGGGAAGGGGCCAGGGAGGACTGACTTTAATGGTGTTTTTAAACAGGGCGGAGACGTTGCTGGGACAGAGTTTGAGACGCTCCGACAACAGATGGGCGCCGACTGAGGCGTGGCAGGGTACTAGAATTCGGTTTTCTAATAATATCTTCCTGAAATAAACCAAACCATGAATAAATATTGTGTCACTTAAAAACTCTGGAGTCATTATATTTATGCTGTTTTGGAGATTTTTACGATACAGTTATCTGTTCTTTGTTTACATTTTGACCTTTACAATCGTTTAACATAAAATACTGTAATATAGTTATAGAGCAGTGGTTCTCAAACGGTGGTCCGCAGACCATCAGGTGTCCGCAAAACGACCTAGAGGGTCCGCAGTTAAATGAAAAGTGTATAAAATTAATAAAACTTCTTAGTTAAACGCTAAATTATCCGATCCTATCATTTGAACAATAATCAACTCGCCGCTCAGTACTGTTTAATTATGAACTAATCTATGATGACGTAATTTCTTGACGCAGCTTGCCAAAACAAGAATGTTTTTTTGCGCATGAAAATCAAATTTACTCACTGTAGAAACGTCCAATTCTTCAAATGCTTAATTGGTATGTATGCTAAACAGCAGAGGATTGATAGCAATGCGACAACAGTGGATAAAAAAGATCTTAAGGCTTCGTATATTATTGCATTACGAATAGCGCAGAGAAAAAAAAAGATTAAAACAGGTCTGCGGAGAGTGTGATTGTGCCAGCGGCTTTAGAAATATGCTATTCGGCCAGACAAATCAGGCTGCAAGGGGGTCGTTAATATCGTATGGCTTGTAAAGGGGTCCCTGAATTGAAAAAGTTTTGAGAACCTCTGTTATTGAGGACCGAATCAATGTGTAGTTTTCTGGGGGCGATAAAAGGAATATATATGAAAATGAAAAGAGAGATTAGGAGAGAGTCTTAAAATAAATAGGGAAACAAAACTATGTCAATGACGCCATATTGAAACTTCGCTGGCAAACTAAACTATGTCAATGACGCCATATTTAAGTTCACTGGCTAACTAGAACTATGTCAAGGACGCCATATTTAAGTTCACTGGCTAACTAGAACTATGTCAAGGACGCCATATTTAAGTTCACTGGCTAACTAAACTATGTCAAAGATCCAATATTGAAACTTCGCTGTACAAACGTATTTTGTGCTATAGGTTATACGCGAAAACGTTAAATGTGTAATGTTACAGTACTAAAAAGTGCTAAAAAGTACTAATAAGTGCACAGAAATGATCGTATACCATTTTAAATATATAGCTTATCACCACATCCTATATTCTATACATCGCTACACCAAGTAACTAGCTGCGCCATTGATGAATATCGCCAATAAATAAGTTTAAACCTATAAAGAAAATGCTTTCGAAACCCAGAATTTATACTGCTGTATAACTCCGAATAAAAACCAATACAGCTTTTTATTTTTCGTTTAAAACCATTACGCTTATGATTTTCATTTTAATTCTATAAGACGCAATTTTTTCTTAAATTATTTGCTAATTATAATTAACTTCTGCTCTGAAACGCAAAATAAATTATCATTAAATGCTTTTTTTTTTACTCTGAAAATGAATGTGTTTTAATTAGAACAATTTAAAATGTCAATAAGTGGGTCGTTCATTAAAATGTTTCGCTGGATCGTTATAAAGACGATTAGCTCCCCTCCGTATTCTACGCCAGTGATACCCAAACTAGGGCCAGTGGGTCACATCCGGTCCATGGCAAGTTGCTTTCCGGGCCCAATAAACTTCTGTTCGCAGTGCATAATAGGGCTACTTAGGGTCATTTTTTTTTTTTTTGCGGTACTGCAGCCAGTGTAATTAAGTTATATGGCACCCCTAAAACAAAGGTTGGGGACCCTTGTACATCGCGATGGTCGTCTAGAGACAAATCTCAAGGCGTTTAGTTTCACATTTTGTGAACGTGAAAAGACTTTTTAATTTTTTTTTGGTCTTTTTTTTTTTTTGTGGGGGGGGGGGGGGGGGGGATTTAAAATTGCACTAGACAAGTGAAGCAATGCTCATCACATTTATTTTAATGTCCACAGATTGACGAGGCTGAACAAGACTGTCTTGTCATGTGACAACGGGCCACTGGTCTCCACTGACCACATATTACCACGTCACAGGTCAGTGTCCAGGCCTGCTAAGACGATTGATGTCGGGCTGAGTCCCCAGCATAATGGTTGTCAAGCTCTACTTTCCCGAGCAACTGTCCAGGAGGTTTTAGTCGGCGTCATTTTAGTAGGCTTCACTTTAATAGGCTTCACTTTAATAGGCTTCACTTTAGAAGGCTTCACTTTAATAGGCTTCACTTTAGAAGGCTTCACTTTAATAGGCTTCACTTTAGAAGGCTTCACTTTAATAGGCTTCACTTTAGAAGGCTTCACTTTAATAGGCTTCACTTTAGAAGGCTTCACTTTAATAGGCTTCACTTTAGAAGGCTTCACTTTAATAGGCTTCACTTTAGAAGGCTTCACTTTAATAGGCTTCACTTTAGAAGGCTTCACTTTAATAGGCTACACTTTAGAAGGCTTCACTTTAATAGGCTTCACTTAAACAGGCCTCACTTTAATAGGCTTCACTTTAATAGGCTTAAGTTTAAAAGGCTTCTCTTTAATAGGTAGCCTAATAGCAGACTGTCTACTAGTAGGTCTCCCAGTAGAAGTCGGTCCAATATTAGACTGCTCAGGCGTAGGCTACTATTAAGAGTTGTGTCCTCAAACTTCCAGTAAAATAAATCTCAGTTTTCATCAGTCACATCGTGCAGTTCACACCATAAACTCGTAGATGGTTTACACGGAGGAAAATAATAATAAATAAAATCTATAAAATATTGCAAACTATTGACCATATTGGCTTAGCGTAAATGTACTAAGCCAAGGCCAGATTCCATGGAGTTCGAATCTCATTTAGTTACAGGATAGTTACAGGTTAGTTACAGGATAGTTACAGGTTAGTTACAGGATAGTTACAGGTTATTTACAGGTTAGTTACATGATAGTTACAGGAGAGTTACAGGTTAGTTACATGATAGTTACAGGATAGTTACAGGTTAGTTTCGCACGTTTTGCGTCAGACTAAATACTTCAATGTAATTGTTTTACTTTTAAAAAAAACAACATCACCGTATTTTTATAACTCCACTTCCGCGCCACACCGATGGTGCGCATCAGAGCACTATTAAACACAAGTAGTGGATAAGACATGTTTATTCTACAGGAGGAAGGACTGTTGTGGGTCCGGTTGAAATTATGGGAGTCTGAACAATCTGGGGCTAAGTTCTGTCATGTGTGATACTAGTGAACTGTTTGGAAGACCTGGAGCGACACTGGGAAGTGTGACGGTGGTCTGTTCTGCTGTTCTGGTATTAATTAGGACTCTTTGAACTTAAGACAATACTGTGGTGGAATAAGTCCGCCGATCGGTCCGTTTGCTATTCCCGATGGGGACGATGGCCTGCGACTCCTAGGGGTAAAGTCTTAGAGCCACAACGTGGTCAATATTTTGTTAGTATTGTATAGGCACACTGACAGGCACAAGCAAGAACCAAAGCTTAAGGATTTTGTGGAAGAAACAAATATATTTAATAAAGAATAACTAAGAAGAAATACAATCAGCGAGTAAGGGGGGGGGGGGGATGTACAGAATGATTTAGGATTTTATGATAACGTTTAAGATAATATCATCACTGGGATGTTGCTCATAAAAACTCCTGTACGGTTTGCTTATTCGGCTGTCTCTCACTTATCTGTATTCAAGGTTCTCCTTCGGGGTGGGGTAAGTTGAAGCTTCGTTGTGCTGGCAGCCAGTTGATGGTGCCCTGCGGGTAGGCAGGCGCTAGTGTGATGAATATGGGGATGCCACGCGGTGGGCTTACTCCCGTAGTAGGTGCAGACCGGTCCTGGGACTTCAGCCTGGAATGCCTTCAGTTCTGGTCGAGGGTGATGAGTGACTCACCCTCGATGGGAATGTGTGGAGAGCTGCTGAAGTCTACCTTCAGGCAACCAAAACACACCAGCCCTGATGTAGGAGGCTATGAGATGAGACGTGAGAGGAGCCTGAATTATTAAACCATACAGGCTGGTTGACGAGGGGCGCATCCTTGATAGGAGCGTCTCCCTCAGACTAACTAAGATACATGTTAACGACATTTTACTAGGTCTAATAATAATTGCTGTACAAATAATATAATAATAATATTACGAATACACATATAAATATACAAGGCAGGGGTATAAATGAGGAGGGAAACAGGGGGACCATATAACAGGGTTGTAGCCCCTGTGACCTCATTGACCCACAGGTAAACAAGTCCACGGTCGCTCGTGACCAGATGACCGTGACAAGAAGAAAGAGGGGGGGGGGGTAGAAAAGGGCACGTAATTATGCAGGCCGACAGGCCAAAAATAGTGAGGTAGACCGTGACCTCGAAGGCGCCGGGTAGACACGCGAGACAGATTCTCGGGCCTAAGGATGCATGGTAACAGCACAGTATGTGCATAGCAAAAACAAGCATAATTATAATGTATATATATGTGCACATATACAGGTACATATACACAGGTAAGGAAATAATCTAGACGTGAATAGGTCCAGATGAATATGGATGTGAATGAATAACAAATATCTAAGTAGACAATAGGATCACCTAAATTGTAGGTTGGACGTCCGCCGTTGGGGGTACAGTCAACATTGACGAGTAAATGAGGAACACATATTCATAGAGATTTACAAATGTAATATTTGGAAGCGAACAAGTGTTAACATGGTAATGATACATGAACATAAATGTTACAGGCGAAGACACCACACCCTAAACAATAATAATAAAGTTATTCTAACTCACCCGCTTTGCCCTCACACAAGTTCCTAAATGAATTGTTGACTTGAGAGTCTTCTAACTTCTCAGTGATTCTGATCTAGAATGGCATTAGCCTGAAACTTTCGTCTCCGGCTTTTATAGGCTCCCCAGCGGTATGTTAGAGTAGTGACGATCCAATGGCCATCGGGTCTTTCGAACTTAGAATTGTTAAATTGGACCATTTGTTTCATTTGGGGCTCACTTTGGATGTGTGTTTATGGCCTATAGTTTGGTGGTTGGATCTAACCTTGTAGTAATAGGATGTTTGTATTCTACACTGGACGTGTTGAGAGGGGGCTATACAATGCTAATGGTCAAAAAGGGGAGGGGGTTGTTCTGCACTGGTCAATTCTGTATTAAGAGGACGTATTTTGTCACAAATAGATAGCAGATAGCAGAAGTCCAAGTCGAACTATTTGTTGGTAGCTTCTAATAAATACATCGTTTATTGCTACCTCCTACCTTTCGTTGAGTTGCCTCCCTTGGATTTACAACAGTTATAAAACTTAAAAATTCCTGAAGATTGTCATTTATTTCATTTGCATTCCTGAAATGTTGTAACTATTAAAAAATTAAAATCCTGTCAACTACAAAATCTTTCAAAAATACTTCACTTTTACATCTCACAATACACATTCTTGACATCGTATTTTTAAGCGTATCTAGATCTAGCTTGATTGAGACTTTACAGTTTAGGCATTCCTGGAATGATCATTGATTCTGTCTGCAAGTAAAGGAATGGGGGTGGGGTGAGAATTGCGCTGTTAAAAAATTTTAATGTCCCCCCCCCCCTCTTTTTTTAGACCTGACTAGCAGTGAAGCAGGAATCTGAATGAAACGTAAAATCTCAAGAGCTACGCTGCATGTCATTCTTCTAGAAACATTCTCTTGTCTGCTCTCTGATACACCGTAGATCTAGATCTGACTTCTGCTACGCCTACCTGCGACTTGTCTTGTTTCTTCAACGTTCAACCATCCAACATATCTCTGTTGTACAGACGATCACTGAGGCGCGGTGGCTGAGCGGTGAAGCGCTTGGCTTCTGGACCGGGTTTGAATCCTGGTGAAGACCAGATTTTTTTTTATTTCGGGATACCTGACATTCGTTGGGGGGAAGTAAAGGCGGTTGAAAACAACGTCTGTGGTCGGACTTCATTAGCTAGTGATAGCTCAGTCTTAGTTGTTATTTCCATGGAAACATTTCTGTTTGATGTTGTTTTAATTTCCACGATCATCAGAGACAATAATTAGACACAGCACTGAGAAATAGGATGGGAGCCTGGCCGTGGGATTTGTGCTTTGGACTACTGTCGCGATGATTTTAAGTTCGAAGCCACTGTCGTCAATTACCAATAACGTATTTAACTTATAGAACAAAAAAAAAAATTAAAATAAAACAAAATATTATCATTTTATTTAATTTGGTTGGTCGGCTTTCTCTCCCACCCCTTCATATTGTAATAACTGAAGGGAGGCAACTCATCGAGACATAGATGTTTATTTACACGAAGACATGACAAACACATAGGACATCTGCCTCGGCTCTAGACTTGGGCGGAAATAGTGCTCTCTCTTTCTCGAAAGTCAACCTCCTTCCTAGTCTAGTCACAAATAGTGCGCACCTTCTGCACTGTCTTGGATGGCAGTGTGCATGCAAGCCTATATTAATATAATTAAAACTTCGCTCAGATAATCATAGACCCTCTCTAGTTGCTTGTAATGGATCCTTCCTTTTGATTGGCCTAGATCAGTGTTTCCTCAAATGTTTCCCTTAACGGGACACTTTGCACATTCTGAGTACTTAACGGAACACTTTGCTTATTTTTATAGAAATTAATTCACGTGGTGGCCTTCTAGTCAACTTAATTATATTTCCAGTAGTTCGTGGAACACCATTTCAGGCCTCGAGGAGCCCTAGGGTTCCGCGGGAAACAGTTTGGGAAACTCTGATATTGAGGGTATAGCAATTTTCACGATAAAGGAAGCCATGTCAAGGACGCTCAATAGAACGTCACAGTTGTCAACTAAATAAAAAAAAGAATTGAGCCATAATTTGAATATCTCGATACATGGCAGTCAATCGTCGAATCAAGTTTCCTTTACTTTCACTAGTTATATTGTGAATACTGGAGACACCAAAAAGATATTTATTGTTTTTTTTTACATAATGTGAAACGTTTAAAAAGTAATATTTATAGTCCAACCTTGACTGCTTCTGTTAGGTATGCGATATAGATAGGCGTGCGCAATACTAACTCTGTGAGATACATGTCACATGACCCGAACGTTAGGTCAGAGGCCTAGAAAACTGAATGTTGATAAATGACTACAACACGCAGTGCATGTCAGGAGGCCTACCTACGCCCTTCTCTTCCCCTCCTGTTCACTAGTACATAGTCACAGCTGACCTTGTCATTAGTCAAACCCATGACCATTCCTAATTCGCATTTTCCGCTTCGATGACTTCCCACGGGCTAATGCCCGGCCCAGACTTAGCGCCTGATGAGTCCAGGCTCGCAAACAGAGGTCATTGGGTCAGGAGATAACTGCTCGTCTTCCCTGGACTCTAGAGTGTGGAGGGGGGTAAGGGGGACGATTGTTTGGCAAGTAACGCCCCTGATCAACTACTGTGTCGGTTTAAATTAGACAGAAGCGGAACTAACATGTTTTCTAAGTGGATCAACATTTCCTTTACCCATGTCTTCTTTGTGGAATGATGTTTAAAGATTAAAAAAAAAATAACCAGGATGTCAACAGAAGCCTCGTTTTCAGAATGAATTTGATACGTTTATATTCAATCATTTCAACGCACAAAGTTTTCAAAGTAGACCCTCTAGACGACAAAATAAAAACATTGTTTCAAGAGTTCAGTTTGTCAATAAGTTTTGATTCAAAAGTAATCCAATATCTGAGATGTCGTAGGTTTCAGATCAGTAATCCTATATCTGAGATGTCGTAGGTTTCAGATCAGTAATCCAATATCTGAGATGTCGTAGGTTTCAGATCAGTAATCCAATATCTGAGATGTCGTAGGGTTCAGATCAGTAATCCAATATCTGAGATGTCGTAGGTTTCAGATCAGTAATCCAATATCTGAGATGTCGTAGGTTTCAGATCAGTAATCCAATATCTGAGATGTCGTAGGGTTCAGATCAGTAATCCAATATCTGAGATGTCGTAGGGTTCAGATCAGTAATCCAATATCTGAGATGTCGTAGGGTTCAGATCAGTAATCCAATATCTGAGATGTCGTAGGGTTCAGATCAGTAATCCAATATCTGAGATGTCGTAGGGTTCAGATCAGTAATCCAATATCTGAGATGTCGTAGGGTTCAGATCAGTAATCCAATATCTGAGATGTCGTAGGGTTCAGATCAGTAATCCAATATCTGAGATGTCGTAGGGTTCAGATCAGTAATCCTATATCTGAGATGTCGTAGGGTTCAGATCAGTAATCCAATATCTGAGATGTCGTAGGGTTCAGATCAGTAATCCTATATGAGATGTCGTAGGGTTCAGATCAGTAATCCAATATCTGAGATGTCGTAGGGTTCAGATCAGTAATCCAATATCTGAGATGTCGTAGGGTTCAGATCAGTAATCCAATATCTGAGATGTCGTAGGGTTCAGATCAGTAATCCAATATCTGAGATGTCGTAGGGTTCAGATCAGTAATCCTATATCTGAGATGTCGTAGGGTTCAGATCAGTAATCCAATATCTGAGATGTCGTAGGGTTCAGATCAGTAATCCTATATGAGATGTCGTAGGGTTCAGATCAGTAATCCAATATCTGAGATGTCGTAGGGTTCAGATCAGTAATCCAATATCTGAGATGTCGTAGGGTTCAGATCAGTAATCCAATATCTGAGATGTCGTAGGGTTCAGATCAGTAATCCAATATCTGAGATGTCGTAGGGTTCAGATCAGTAATCCAATATCTGAGATGTCGTAGGGTTCAGATCAGTAATCCAATATCTGAGATGTCGTAGGGTTCAGATCAGTAATCCAATATCTGAGATGTCGTAGGGTTCAGATCAGTAATCCAATATCTGAGATGTCGTAGGGTTCAGATCAGTAATCCAATATCTGAGATAATCATAATAATAATAATAATAATATTAATAATCTTTATTGTCCGTATGGAAATTCGTCTTACAATTTGTGCATTACACCAAACAAAAAACATTATAACTATAAGAAACCAAAGTGTACATTCACACCAGACGCACTCATAATTTACATGTGACAAAGTTTATATCAGATTGTTCTTATTTAATGATTTGATTGCCAGGGGAACAAAAGTCTTGTTCGGGCCTCTTGATATAGTATTTGAAGTAATGCACTTAACTCTTTCTCTCCGTAATTATTTTCCACGTTCCTATGGAATAATCCATTTTGTTCATTGGTGTTTTACTATCGAGGTTAAGATTAAACTTCCAAAACTTCTTGTATGTAATCAGGAAATTTTACGTTAGGTAAAGAATTGTAGGAAAATGCATGCACTTTTTATATAACAATAATTAAAGTTTATAAAACCAAAAAATAATTAAATTTAATGGGCTCAAATTAACGTTGGTATCGTTAGTTAGGAGAGAAAGAGTTAACTAGCAGGTCTATATTACCTCTGCTACGTGGCGCCGACAAAGTATGGTTAAAGTTTTGATCAAGTACTCTACACTAGATAAAAATAACCTCACGTCTGCAATAGTCAACTTTGCATGACAGCGCATTCAGTTTCAAGATGCTAACCAGGAAGTCGCCAGAGAATGAGAAATCGCCACCGCCATAAACAAGTTCAGATTCTAGAAGACATGCTGCAAGTCCGCGGGATTGAGTTAGAAAACAACAAAAATAGCATTGATTTTATTTGTATTTCTTTCACAGCCGTTGTATGAACGTCAATTAGCTGTAAACAATGATATGACAGAATCCTTTTATAGAAGAGCAAAAAATTAACTGGGGCACGACATGACCTAAGTTGTGTCGATGTGCAAATAACAAAAAAATTCAAAAAGTTAAATGCAGAATATTAAGATTGACAGCCACAAACTCTACCAAAACACACCTCCTATCCAGGCATTCCATTCTAGTCTCTCTCTCTCTTTCTGTGTGTGTGTGTGTGTTCTCTTATTCTTTCTCTTTTTTTCTTCCTACCATCTCTTAAATCAATTTTTAAAATCTAATAATGTCCCGTCAGAGCAATATTTTGCTTATTATCGACCTTGTTTTTTTTTTATTTTATCAGGTCAGCAAAATAAGATAATTAGGTCGTTCTATTGTTGGCTTTTTGTTTCTGACAAGTTACAACACCAGAAGATCTTGTGTGGGGGGGGGGGGGTATTTCAGTTCTGGAGAGCGCTACTGTCGTTGCGAAATGTAGTCTGCTGTTCATTCATGCAGACGCTGAAATCAAAGTTTAATTATAGTCATCTTAAGTTTGAAATCTGCCTACTAATCACTAAAAGTGTTCGGCTCATATCGACCAGTGGCTGATTCTAATAATATGGGGTGTTTTTTTTTCTTCAGGGATACGTCAGCAGACGCAAGCAGCTATTAAATTTTTTTTAAAGGTATTAAATTATCACGTGACGAAATGAAATCGACCATACCCTGTCGATTATAGTAGCGGTTCTATATGTAGTGTTTAAGTACCTCACCTTTAATGTAATGTCAAGCTGAATCAGCCAGGAAAATCAACGACTTGGCAGATTTAAAGTCGCTGATTAACATGCATGACTAGATTGAGACATAGATACGCCTAGGACGTAATTATCTTCTCTTCCTGGGTAACGTCTGTAATTAATACATTAAGACAAGATATGACAAACACTATGGAAGAAAACCTGGTCAATTTTTTTTTATTGATTATTGTGCCATGCAGTTTATTTCAAAGAAATTGCCTATTAAATTAAAGTTTTGCTTGCTGAAATTAAATGATAACAATATAAATGATATATATTTTTTTAAAGTTCATATTGGACAGCATCCTTTACTTGCAAGTTGCCTTGAGACGCTTGTGCAGAAAGAAGAGTACATTGGTGTCTTTCCTTTATTAAGAATGAACCATGCAAGCAGAGGTTTAGCTTGGGTTGGTAGCCTATCACTCCTCTCTGTTACCCCTTACCGAATGAAATTTACATTGTTGTTTTTTTATTATTTTTTTTGAAACATAATACAAAAAACTCGTACCTATATTAATTGATCGGCACAAAACTGTGCCGCCTTTTTTTTTTTTATTTATTTTTATATTTTTCTTTTTAGCCGCCTCCCCTCCCCCCTCATGGGTGTCCCCTGTTACGGTTCGCATCGCTTATTAACTCCCCTGAATGGAAATCAATAAAAAAACAAAAACATTTGAACTCAGTTTCAACTGTCGTCTGCTTGTACATTAAGGAAATATTCAAACGTTGAAAAAAATTGTGCCGTTCATACGAGTTCAGTCTGAAAAGCAAAGAAACTTTTTTTTTTTTGTTTAAATGACATCTGGATTGTTTTCTGTGGCTGTTGTTGTGAATGGCGAAAAGAAAAAGTCGACATAAGAATTTAAAAAAAATTAATTAAAAACAAAAACAAAAACATTTTTTGATGGTATGTGCAATTCATAGATTTACATTCTGGGTACTTTTACTTTAAACAGAAAGAAAAAAAACCTAGATGAAAGCACAGATGATGAGCAGGAAAGAACCCTAAAAAAAAAACTAAACATTGAAACATAATGCTGGGGTAAACTGTGACCTCTGGGTTTAAACCTAAGTTATTAATTATGTATGTATATTGTGGCATTTGGGTTTAAACTTAAGTTATGCTGTATGCATACTTAAGCCTCTGGGTTTAAACTCGGGAAAGCGTCTAATTATACCATCTCCAGGTGAGTAGAAACTTGAGACTCTCTGCTTTGCATGTCACGTGTCCGTTGTTTGGAGTTGGCGTATTGATTTAAGAATCAGTTCCAGCTAGGAATATTGTCATCTATTTTCAGCTACATTGAGGTGAAGGTAGCACACAGGTAGCAAGAGGTAGCGTCTGTTGTCGTGTCATTTTCCAACTGCCTAGTCAAATTATAGTACCAACTTAAAATAAGACATTAGTTTTGATTTAGCTCTAATTCGGTGAAGTTTGTTAGAAGGCCTATTGTTACATGTTTTAAAAACAACTTAAAATAATATAAAAATGTGACAATAATCTACAGAACTCCCCCTCTTTACTCTCACTTCAATGCTACCCAAGCGTGGAGGAGAGAGACAAAGTGGCGTTAAAAAAAAAGAACTTTAGGACTATCACCCCCCAGGAAAACAAATATCACAAAAGTGTTTCCGAGATCCCATAACCTTTGAAAAGTACATATGGGCTATTGAGAACTATTCATAGATTTAGCAGAGCCAGGTGTAATATGGGCATGAGACGAATAGTGGATGTCAGAAATGCCTTTAAAACCCATAAACTATGTTTGCTGGCTGGTTCTGAGCACATTGACACAGGAGAGGCTCTTGGCTACTGATGTGCACTATTACTTCAGCACAAAGCTTAGATAAAAGGATGAAAGGCTCACAGATACAGTTTATTTTTTAAACCACTTTTTGCCGCAGCGTGGTGCCGAGGCGTCGCAAAGAAGTGAATATGGAGTACTAAGCATAATTTATTTTTTAAAGAGACCATATTTTAAGAGTCTGAAACATGACTGACTGACTTACTTACTCCCGTGAGCTCCCAGGGAGCATAGAGCAGCATTCACACCTCTCCATTGAGCTCAGTTCTGAGCAGCTTCTTTACCTGCTTTCATGTCCTTCCAGTACCCTCAGCTTCACTGATGATTGACCTCTTCCAGGTTTGCTTCGGCCTGCCCAATTTCCTCTTTGCGGATTTCAAATCAAGTGCCTGAATCGCAACATTGGTAACTAGGTTTCGCAGGGTATGTCCTATCCAGCTCGCTTTTTTGATATCTTGGGCTATGGGCCTTTGTCTGGTTCTTTCGCAAAAGTTGACTGTAGTTAACCTTTTTCGGCCGCCTAATTCCCAATATCCGGCGTAGGCAACTGTTTGCGAAAAGAAGAGTTTTTTCCATATGTGTTTTCGTGACTCTCCATGTCTCTAAACCGTATAGTTGGGCCGAATTAATGTTTGAAACACGCACTTCTTAAAATTACCGATGATACTTGAAAGGGCCATAAAGTATTTCTTGACTGAATAACAAACAAAAAATTTATTGAGTTAGGAAGAAAAAGTTTAAAGCTTGCCCTTCAACATTTCATTAAAGATCTATATGAGAGATGAAGCCCTTCTTTGCTTGTGGGCCAAGGTTAACTATGGTGTTATTTGAATACTGGACTATTGTGACGAAACGCGTCCCTTCTCAATACAGAACTGACCAGTGCGGAACTAATCCCCCCCCTCTTAACATTGTTAGCCTTGTATAGCCCCTTTTACACTAAACTGACCAGGGTAGAACACAAACAATCTATTACACCAAGGTTAGATCCAACCCCCAAATTATAGGCCATAAACACACATCCCAAGTTACACCCAGACGCCGAAACAAACGTACGCAGCCGTTCAGTTCAGGAACATTAAAATTGAAAGTTACGCCCCAAACGCCGAAACAAAAGCACGCAACCGTAAAGTCCAGGGACATTAAAATTTGGTGTCCACGTACATCCCTTTGAGTCGACAATCCTAACGCCCAGGGCTATTCAAATCGTTTCCGTCCGCTGTACCGTCGAGCGATGGTCCAGCCTGATAATTATGGTATGGTTCCGCTTTCATCCTCCTTCGCCCCCCCCCCCCCCGGGTCGCGGGTTAAAGAAGTCAGGTGAATGAGCCCCAAATGAAAAGATTGGTCCAATTTAACAATTCTAAACTCAAAAGACTCGCTGGCCATTGGATCATCACTACGCTTAACATACCGTTCGGAAACCTATAAAAGCCGGAGACGAAAGTTTCAGGTTAATGCCATTCTAGATCAGAATCACTGAGAAGTCAGAAGACTCTCAAGTCAACGATTCATTTGGGAACTTGTGTAAGGCAAAGCGGGTGAGTTGGAAAAACTTTATCATTATTATTTAGTGTGTCTTCTCCTGTAACATTTACGTTCATATATCATTACCATGTTAATACTTGTTTGCTTCCAAATATTATATTTGTAAATCTCTATGAATATGTGCTCCTTAATAACTCGTCAATGTTGACTGTATTCCCAACGGTGGACATCCACCTTACAATTTAGTTAATCCTAATGTTTATTTATGCATTTGTTATTTATTCATATCCATATTCATCTGGACCTACTCGCGTCTAGATCATTTTCTTACCTGTGCATATGTACCTGTATATGTGCACATATATATACATTATGATCATGCTTGTTTTGGTTATGCACATACTGTGCTGTTACCATGCATCCTTAGGCCCGAGAATCAGTCTCGCGTGTCTACCCCACTATTTTCAGCTTGTCGACCTGCATAGTTATGTGCCCTTTTGCACCCCCTCCCTTCTTCTTGTCACGGTCCTCTGGTCACGAGTGACCGCGGACTTGTTTACCTGTGGGTCAATGAGGTCACAGGGGCTACAACCCTGTAATATGGTCCCCCTGTTCCCCTCCTCATTTATGCCCCTGCCTTGTACATTTATATTTGTATTCGTATTATTATTATTGTATTATTTGTACAGCATTTGTTACTAGACCTCGTGAAATGTTGTTGACAAGTATCGTAGTTAGCCTGAGGGAGACGCTCCTATCAAGGATGCGCCCCTCGCCGACCAGCCTGTATGGTTTAATAATTCAGGCTCCTCTCATGTCTCATTTCATAGCCTCCTACACCAGGGCTGGCGTGTTTTGTTGCCTGAAGGCAGACCTCAGCAGCTCTCCACACATTCCCGTTGAGGGTGAGTCACTCATCACCCTCGACCCGAATCAAAGGCATTCCAGGCTGACGTCCCAGGACCGGTCTGCAACTACCACAGGAGTAAGCCCACCGCGTGGCATCCTCATATTCATCACACTAGTGCCTGCCTACCTGCAGGGCACCAGCAACTGGCTACAACACAACGGAGCTTCAACTTATCCAACCCCGAAGGAGAACCTTGCATAACAGATAAGTGAGAGACAGCCGAATAAGCAAACCATACGCGAATCTTTATGAGCAACATCCCAGTGATGATATTATCTTAAACGTCATCATAAAATCCTAAATCATTCTGTACATCCCCCCCCCACTCACTGATTGTATTTCTTCTTAATTTATCTTTATTAAATACTTGTTCTTCCACAAAACCAATAAGCTTTGCGTTTTGCTTGTGCCTGTCTATGTGCCTATATAACATCAACCAAATATTTACCACGTTGTGGCTCTAAGACTTTACCCCTAGGAGTCGCAGGCCATCGTCCCCATCGGGAAGTGCAAACGAACCGATCGGCGGACTTATTCCACCACAACGGGGGTAAACTGTGACGCCTAGTCCGGGATCACAAAACCCTAACTCATTCAGTATAGGCACAAGGCAATAAGCAGAACGTTTAAAAATTTCCACCCACTAGACCCTATATATATATATATATTGATAACATATAACTACATATTGCTCAGTATGGTTTGATTATGTCAATGCTGTATAGTATATTATATTAATTATATACTTGTTGTATCATATTTAGATAATAACACAGGTGAAGACATAATTAAATAAATATTCAGTTAGCCTCTCACCCGCTTCAGCTTCTGAGCATATTTCCCCATCACCTCTATCCCACAAACATGGCTGAAGGCACTAGATCAAAAGCCGAATCAGCTAAATCTATCAAAATTCGCGAGCTCAACGAGCTAGCAGACCAAATAGGTATCAGGCCTGATGATCGACCAACGTTCGTCCTGGCTAAGTTCGAGGAGTGGGAAAATAGAGAGAGGGAAAAAGAAAAAATAGATAGAGAGAGGGAAAAGGAAGCTCACGCGTTCCGTATGAAAGAAAAGGAAATAGAGTTAGAAAAATTAAAAGCTAACGACGAATCCCGCATCACAATTGCTGCCGATCAAAACTCCCCTAATAGTCAAACCCCTCACTTCAACTTAGAACCTTTCGATGAAACCAAAGAAAGTATAGAGACTTTCTTAGAAAGATTTCAAAACGTGGCTACCAACAACCAGCTACCAATTGGCAAATGGTCATTTAGAGTGTCACAAGCTCTTCGGGGTAAGGCCTACGAGGTGTATGCTAAGCTCCCCTCATCTAGTCAAAACGACTACTCAGCGCTCAAGAACGCACTGCTAGTCCAGTTCGACTTGACCGCCAGCTCCTACCACAAGAAATTTAGGAACTCTCGCCTTGAGAGACGCGAGATGTATTCCAGTCTCTTTACTAGACTAGAAAAATACTTGGATAAATGGTTATCCTTAAGTCCCTTCACTCAAAATTATGAAGGTCTAAAAGACCTTATTCTGGTAGAACAGCTCCGCGAATGCATGACCCCTGACCTTCGCATCTTCATAGATGAAAGCGGTGTCACTACACCACAAGAAATAGTCAGTTACTCTGATAGATTTCTAGCAGCCCACAGGGAGCAGAAAACTAAAACATCAGACCAAAGCCCATCGATAGCGAAGGTAGATAAACAGCCCGACCCTCCAAGTAGCAGCAATAACAATAACAACAAACAAACACGCCAGCCCAACAACCAAGCACCCCGCCACCCCATTCCTCCCAACCCGCCGAGGCAGCAAAAGAAATGGTGCAGCTTCCATAACTCTCCTACCCATGACTCCAGCGAGTGTCATAATAGAAGCCGCCCTTACTCAGCCCAACCACTGATGGTGATAACGCAAGCAACTCCCGTCCTAGACTCATCACCGAGTAACCATCCCCCTACGGTCGAAAAGGTATTAGTGAACGGAATATCCTCTAATTGTCTATACGATTCCGGTTGCTCCTTTTCAGCAATCGTCAGGAAATCATTGGTAAAGCCTCGCTATATTAGCAACAAATGGGTCACCATACAAGGCGCAGACTTGAACTCTCCCCCATTCCCCCTTCCGATCGCCCGAATAAAGGTGAGATCTAGATATGTCAACGGTAGGATAGAGGCGGCCGTCATGGACAATCCATGCTTTGACCTAACGCTTGGTGATAAATACGTGTTCCTGGGAACTCCTACAGGCCCAGGTTTCACTACCCCAGAGGTCACTCCGGTGAACCCCAACACAACTAACCCCTCGGTCCCTGAAACGGACCACATCAGCGCATTCCCTGAGACTATTGGATCCCAGGCTCCACAGGATGGCGCAAGGGAAACCCTTAACTCTCTCCGCAGAGGATACAAGGAATCCCCACGAAGCTATCTATCGTCTGCAAAGATTTTCGTTCCCGTGAAAAGGGATAAGTCGAAAATCCATTGGCGCCCAATAGCTCGCAAACCGGGCCTTCCACAGCACCATTCGGGCGGGGAGGGAGGCGCACGAAGCCACGCGGCTCAGTCCCAGCGCTTCGGCCCTCAAACCCAGCAAACTGGCCAACCCAACTCCCAGAACTCTAAACAGAGCCGAGGAGTAAAGGCCGAGAATCACATCAGCAGTTCTATCACGAAGAACGCTGACTCTAGCGGCACGAATGTTGTCATGCAGGCCGCCAATCTCAACGCTCTCGCCATCGAGCGAAGCACCCATTCTGCCAGCGCACCCATCAATGCACAGGGCACTGGCACTGCCGCCATCGTCCTTCCGCAGGACACTGGCATCGACAGCGTAATGGACATCGCATCCAGCGCCACAATGATTGCACCTGATATAGTGCGAGGCATCAAACCCCTTGGTGCCGCCTTCAAATCACGGTCCACCGAAACCCACCCCAGGCAACTCATCACGAGAAGCGCTTGTACAAACGGTTATGAGACAAGACAATGTCTCCCCCTCGAGCCGCCTGGTAAGGTATCTCTGTTCCCCACTTTACACATTTCTGCACCCCTCCTCAACGCCGAAGGCCTAAAACCGCATCCGCCCTTAAACCACATAGATGAACTACCCTCTAACCCCGCCGAGGTCGTTGTAAGTGAAAACGACCCGCCACCCAGCCAACTATCAAACTTGCAACTTTGCTCGGCTAATAAACAAGAAGACCGCAAAATATGTCTAAAGTTTCTATGTCTAGTAGTCTCGTTGATGTTTCTTGCACACTACTACCGTTCGAACCCTAAAGCATCACAAGGACCCTCACACGATGGTTCAACTCTCCATGTGCTTCCCAAACCAGTACTGGTGGTAACACTTATGCTCACTACATTCTTGCTAGGCTATCTGTCTGATAGAATAGGGTGGCCACACTTTTGCGGCCGGCGTAAGGTATTTCTCACCACGCCTAAGTTCTCGAAGGGCCTTCCGCAGCTTCAACACAATGAAAACAAGCTGAACACCCAGTCCCGGCTACTACTATTTAGCCACTCTCTTGCCCGTAATGGCAGTCACAAAGAGGGAGTAACTCCCGCCTTCCTTGATTGGTGCACAAGTGTATCTGCAGATACATCAACCCCAGATCCCGTGGTGGAGTTTGATGTCCACCATAGCATCCCAGCTCACGCTGGACCTGATGACGTGATCAGTGAATGCACGCTCCTACGTAGGGGCCCCGCTTGTCCCTCTATCATCTAGGCAACCTCTCACAGGTCAGTTCAGAATTTCGAAATTAATAATGCCTTTACAATGCATAATCTTTGGCGGAGGGGTGTGTGACGAAACGCGTCCCTTCTCAATACAGAACTGACCAGTGCGGAACTAATCCCCCCCTCTTAACATTGTTAGCCTTGTATAGCCCCTTTTACACTAAACTGACCAGGGTAGAACACAAACAATCTATTACACCAAGGTTAGATCCAACCCCCAAATTATAGGCCATAAACACACATCCCAAGTTACACCCAGACGCCGAAACAAACGTACGCAGCCGTTCAGTTCAGGAACATTAAAATTGAAAGTTACGCCCCAAACGCCGAAACAAAAGCACGCAACCGTAAAGTCCAGGGACATTAAAATTTGGTGTCCACGTACATCCCTTTGAGTCGACAATCCTAACGCCCAGGGCTATTCAAATCGTTTCCGTCCGCTGTACCGTCGAGCGATGGTCCAGCCTGATAATTATGGTATGGTTCCGCTTTCATCCTCCTTCGCCCCCCCCCCCCCCCGGGTCGCGGGTTAAAGAAGTCAGGTGAATGAGCCCCAAATGAAAAGATTGGTCCAATTTAACAATTCTAAACTCAAAAGACTCGCTGGCCATTGGATCATCACTACGCTTAACATACCGTTCGGAAACCTATAAAAGCCGGAGACGAAAGTTTCAGGTTAATGCCATTCTAGATCAGAATCACTGAGAAGTCAGAAGACTCTCAAGTCAACGATTCATTTGGGAACTTGTGTAAGGCAAAGCGGGTGAGTTGGAAAAACTTTATCATTATTATTTAGTGTGTCTTCTCCTGTAACATTTACGTTCATATATCATTACCATGTTAATACTTGTTTGCTTCCAAATATTATATTTGTAAATCTCTATGAATATGTGCTCCTTAATAACTCGTCAATGTTGACTGTATTCCCAACGGTGGACATCCACCTTACAATTTAGTTAATCCTAATGTTTATTTATGCATTTGTTATTTATTCATATCCATATTCATCTGGACCTACTCGCGTCTAGATCATTTTCTTACCTGTGCATATGTACCTGTATATGTGCACATATATATACATTATGATCATGCTTGTTTTGGTTATGCACATACTGTGCTGTTACCATGCATCCTTAGGCCCGAGAATCAGTCTCGCGTGTCTACCCCACTATTTTCAGCTTGTCGACCTGCATAGTTATGTGCCCTTTTGCACCCCCTCCCTTCTTCTTGTCACGGTCCTCTGGTCACGAGTGACCGCGGACTTGTTTACCTGTGGGTCAATGAGGTCACAGGGGCTACAACCCTGTAATATGGTCCCCCTGTTCCCCTCCTCATTTATGCCCCTGCCTTGTACATTTATATTTGTATTTGTATTATTATTATTGTATTATTTGTACAGCATTTGTTACTAGACCTCGTGAAATGTTGTTGACAAGTATCGTAGTTAGCCTGAGGGAGACGCTCCTATCAAGGATGCGCCCCTCGCCGACCAGCCTGTATGGTTTAATAATTCAGGCTCCTCTCATGTCTCATTTCATAGCCTCCTACACCAGGGCTGGCGTGTTTTGTTGCCTGAAGGCAGACCTCAGCAGCTCTCCACACATTCCCGTTGAGGGTGAGTCACTCATCACCCTCGACCCGAATCAAAGGCATTCCAGGCTGACGTCCCAGGACCGGTCTGCAACTACCACAGGAGTAAGCCCACCGCGTGGCATCCTCATATTCATCACACTAGTGCCTGCCTACCTGCAGGGCACCAGCAACTGGCTACAACACAACGGAGCTTCAACTTATCCAACCCCGAAGGAGAACCTTGCATAACAGATAAGTGAGAGACAGCCGAATAAGCAAACCATACGCGAATCTTTATGAGCAACATCCCAGTGATGATATTATCTTAAACGTCATCATAAAATCCTAAATCATTCTGTACATCCCCCCCCCACTCACTGATTGTATTTCTTCTTAATTTATCTTTATTAAATACTTGTTCTTCCACAAAACCAATAAGCTTTGCGTTTTGCTTGTGCCTGTCTATGTGCCTATATAACATCAACCAAATATTTACCACGTTGTGGCTCTAAGACTTTACCCCTAGGAGTCGCAGGCCATCGTCCCCATCGGGAAGTGCAAACGAACCGATCGGCGGACTTATTCCACCACAACTATCCACTTTCTTTTTCCCGTGTAGACGTCAAAAAATCCACCCAAACGAGCTTATATAGATGCTGATATACGGTTGTTAGGTTGTAGTTCTCTCCCAGACAGCTAGTATAACTAAACTGTTGAAGGTGTAGTAATTTCGTAAAGCCAAACTTGAATAAAACTTAAATAAACTTATTTTTAAACAAAAATGAACAGAACGTTTATAGATATATCTCCAGCTTCCATCTCCAGCTTCCATCTCCAGCTTCCATCTCTAGCTTCCATCTCCAGCTTCCATCTCCAGCTACCATCCCCAGCTTCCATCTCCAGCTTACATCTCCAGCTTCCATCTCTAGCTTCCATCTCCAGCTTCCATCTCTAGCTTTCATCTCCAGCTTCCATCTCTAGCTTCCATCTCCAGCTTCCATCTCTAGCTTCCATCTCCAGCTTCCATCTCTAGCTTCCATCTCCAGCTTCCATCTCCAGCTTCCATCTCCAGCTTCCATCTCTAGCTTCCATCTCCAGCTTCCATCTCTAGCTTCCATCTCCAGCTTCCATCTCTAGCTTCCATCTCCAGCTTCCATCTCCAGCTTCCATCTCTAGCTTCCATCTCCAGCTTCCATCTCTAGCTTCCATCTCCAGCTTCCATCTCTAGCTTCCATCTCCAGCTTCCATCTCTAGCTTCCATCTCCAGCTTCCATCTCTAGCTTCCATCTCCAGCTTCCATCTCTAGCTTCCATCTCCAGCTTCCATCTCTAGCTTCCATCTCCAGCTTCCATCTCTAGCTTCCATCTCCAGCTTCCATCTCCAGCTTCCATCTCCAGCTTCCATCTCCAGCTTCCATCTCTAGCTTCCATCTCCAGCTTCCATCTCTAGCTTCCATCTCCAGCTTCCATCACTAGCTTCCATCTCCAGCTTCCATCTCTAGCTTCCATCTCCAGCTTCCATCTCTAGCTTCCATCTCCAGCTTCCATCTCTAGCTTCCATCTCCAGCTTCCATCTCTAGCTTCCATCTCCAGCTTCCATCTCTAGCTTCCATCTCCAGCTTCCATCTGTAGCTTCCATCTCCAGCTTCCATCTCCAGCTTCCATCTCCAGCTTCCATCTCTAGCTTCCATCTCTAGCTTCCATCTCTGCTTCCATCTCCAGCTTCCATCTCTAGCTTCCATCTCCAGCTTCCATCTCCAGCTTACATCTCTAGCTTCCATCTCCAGCTTCCATCTCCAGCTTCCATCTCTAGCTTTCATCTCCAGCTTCCATCTGTAGCTTCCATCTCCAGCTTCCATCTCCAGCTTCCATCTCGAGCTTCCATCTCCAGCTTCCATCTCTAGCTTCCATCTCCAGCTTCCATCTCCAGCTTCCATCTCTAGCTTCCATCTCCAGCTTCCATCTCCAGCTTCCATCTCTAGCTTCCATCTCCAGCTTCCATCTCTAGCTTCCATCTCTAGCTTCCATCTCCAGCTTCCATCTCCAGCTTCCATCTCCAGCTTCCATCTCCAGCTTCCATCTCCAGCTTCCATCTCCAGCTACCATCTCCAGCTTCCATCTCCAATGTTTATGAAGAAACACAAGAGAAATACTTGATTGTTGAACAATTTAAACAAAAAAAAACAAAAAAAAAAACAAATCACTTCAAAACTATAATAAACACACGTCTTTCTGTTTCTTAGTTTCCAGTTTACACTCAAACATTAACTGACTTTTATCTGTAGTTCCCCCCTATTTGTCATCTAATGGAGTTTACCCGTGGTTAACTTCAGAATCTGTTCGACCAATAAAATACGAACAACATATTCCTTTACAACAGGGGTTCTCAACCTGTGAATCGCGACCCCCTTGGGGGTCGATTGACGATTTGCCAGGGGTCGCCAAAGACCATCGAAAAAATGGATTTTTTGGGTCTATTCTTCTATTGCTGTGTGTATGAGCGGGGGGAGGTGGTCGCGGCTGAGTGGGGGTATGTAAAAAGTTGAAATCCGATGCTTTACAATAACATTATTAAATACAAAGTAATGGATAAATATTTAACTGGATTGAAAAGCGAGACATTTTGAGCATTTCGACACGCTATGACTAGTCCGACACTCTATATATGGCCTCCTTCAGTGGCGAATAAGTTAACTAGTTACTGAAAAAAGTCCAGCACACTGCCACTTTGAGATCCTTCGCCGCCCAATACTCATTTCCCCATCAGTGCACCAGTTTCTTACGCAACGCCTTAATCCAGTGTAGAATTCGATCTCCATCATTGGAACAACGCCAGACATTGTCTCCAGTCGGAGATGTAGTATTTAAGTGAAATGAAATGACCCCAATCTGGCATGCACATAACTAATACTATTACATCAGCTCTCAGACTTCATATGGACTCACGACTAAGAGGATTTACTCTTGGCAGAATATATAGATCTTGATCTAGCAATTACACTGGAGAAAAAATAAACAGGTCTACAGAAATGATTCAATTAGTGTTTTGATGTCTTATCTTATAATATTACTGACGTTATTTTAAAAAAAGGAGATAATTACGTCCTACGCATTTCATGCGTCAATCTAGTCATGCATGATAGTCAATGACCTAAACTCTGCTAAGTCTTTGGTTTTTCTGGCTGATTCAAGCAACCCATTCCATTCTCTAATGGTACAAGCATACTATGAACTTTATCTGCTTCAGTTTTTATACATCTTTTATCAAATTGTCAGATTTCGCTTGTCAGGGCAGTTTGTCGGGCTCTAAGACAAGCCTTACTATAAATACTTTTCTAAGTAGAGGATCTGTGGAAATATGGCGTGTCACAAGTCAGGACAATGAAGGCGAGTCAAGAGCTAGCATCTCAAACTTGTAAACTTGGGGAATTAAAGTGGGGTGGAGTAAAAATGTACAGGCGGATTGGGGGAGGTGGAATGATCGTATTCAAGACTACCCGCAAAGTAGCGAAAAAAAAAATCACTCGAGTGGAACCAGGGAAGATAGATGTTACATAGGTAACATCTGACAACGCAACCCAAAGACCGAGAACCAAAAGTTTACACCTGGAACCAGCTGCATGTTCAGCATAAAAGTAAAAAAATAAAAGGGGTGTGGGGGGCGGATAGTTACGTATCCCAGAAAATAATTCTATGTAAGAGACTGACTTAGCTACTTCCTTACTTTCAGATCCCCAAACTTTTAAACAGTAAATCGATGTTTTTGTTTTCACTAAAAGTTCCAGGGGAAACCAAGCGAAATGTACAACATGCAATATTAACGTCATTAAAACATAGATCAAGGGAAACTACCATTGTGTAAGAATGGGACATTGTTATTGTATTTGTATTTCTTAAACAATTGAACATATAGCTTATAAACTTTCCTTACCAGCTTTCTCCCTACACTCGGTTCTCTCCCCCCCCACCCCCCACTTCTCAAGTCCACCAAGGAAATAAACTAACGTCACCTCTTTATCTCTCTCTGCAACCTACGGTTCGTCACAAAACTAAAGCTCTGCAAAAGACACAAACACAATTTGTAGCATCTTAACAAACATTTTGGAGATATACATTTCAGAGCCATCATTGTTTGTGTATTAAGCAAGTTAATACATCTTCAAAGTGCACCATGCTCATTATGAAAAGTGATATAGACGGGCTCCTCAGTCAGACTTAGTACACATTGAATCTCCATTTATAGTAACCGATCCTTTTTTTTTTTTTTACAAGACCAACCTAATTGTAGTTATATGACTTTAAAAATCTTAGACTGGCTGTAGGCTTTGACTTAGTGACGAAAATAAAAAAGAACTGACTTCGATGGGCAAGGTCACCTTGAGAGAATGTCAGATAAAAGAAAAAAAATGTATACCTGGATAAAAAAGGCAGGTGACCCAAAGGCAGACCACGAATACAATGGATTGTCCATGTAGAGGCGGATCTACAACAACTTAAAGTTTGGGCATGGAGACAAAAGGCGCAGGAGAGATCTGAATGGAAGGATATGCTGAAGCAGGCCAGAGCCCATCATGGGTTGTAACGCCACTGCGTTGGATGAATGTTCTAGGCTTTTAGTACGCATATCACCTAATTTGATTAATTTTTAACCCCTGATTCCAGGTGATCATGTAACCAAAAGTTTAGTTTAAAAACTCTTTCAGGAAATAGTGTACATATTTTCATACATTTATGTCAGCATTGTTTTCTTTGACCAAAACGAACTACAAAGTTTAGTATTGAAATGAAGTTTTGGAAGTTTTCATTCATTACATTTAAACATAATTAAATTCAGTATCACCGACTCTTAACAGGATATGTCGTAAATACAAAGTATTATAATGCGCAGTGTCTTAACTAGGAGTGTCTTAATTTGCAATGTCTTAAAACCAAAAATCTTGAAATGTAGTGTCTTATCAAGTGCTTTAACATAAACTGGGTTAAAAGGCTTTGATTTAAAGCCCAGTGCCTTCAGACACAATGTCTTAAAACCTACTGTCTGAACTCTCTAAGTTTGAAGATATTTTTTTTTCTGTGGACATCACACATTTTCGGTCGTTTGAAGTCAATCTGCTACAAGCGTACAAGATGTTTTTTTTTTATTTTTCAGTTTTTTAAAACATCACGATGTTTCCAGCGTCCTCTGTCGTGTCAAAACTTTATGTTTTTAAAATACATCCGGATGTCACAATGTGCTTTGAAATATTTTCTTGAAATATTCATGTTTAAGACTCACCCTAAACGTCAAAATAGATGCAACACAACTTTTTATGCAACACAACTTTTTTTGATTTAGAGAGTCTTAAGCAGGAAGTTTCATCTTTTTTCTTCTATTTTCGTCTTTTTTTTTCTTCCTTTTTTTTTTGGTCAAGTTTTGAGGCCATGCTCTTCACACACACAAAAAAAAATCTATTAAGAAGACTATGTACTTTAAAAAAAGGTTCACGTGCGTAGACTTCACGCGCATGCCCGAGTCTAATAAATAGCCTAGAGGCAAGTGAAATTGTTTGAAAAGTTCTGAAAACTAGGTCGATGTTGTGGTGTTAGAAAAAGGTCTTCTGAAACCAGACATTTTTTCTTTCTTCCTTTTCCCTGTCCACATTTTTAAGCTGGAAGAAATTGTTTAACTCTAAAACAACCAATCCACATTTTTTGTTTAAAGTCTTGAGAGAAAAGTAAGGTAGTTAACTCTATATTCCTGCTCGCCACTATCCAGGCATTACAAGGTAGTAAACTCCAAGAGTTATCTTTTCTTACTTTGTATTTTCTTTCTCTGTGAAGTTCCGGGAAAAAGTCAGAATTAGGAAACACAACTATTGCATGTAATTAGATAAATACTTGGAATCCAGGAAGCTCTTGTAGTTTTAAAGCCAGGAATTTTGCCGTCTCTCTTGACCCGTGCATTACTTAACAGGGGAGGGAAGAGGGAAAAAAAAAGGGATAAAAGGAATTGGCTGGAGAGGTCTTGAACCAGGAGTAAACTTCCTTTATCCCGAGCGCCTGTTTCCAGCAGGTTTGGTTGTTGTTAGTGTTTCTCGTGCACAAGTTAACCAAAACAAAAAAAAATATAAAAAAAAATGAAGTGCTTAAGGTTAACGTAGACTCAAATGGCAAAGAAATGCACTTTAAGTTTGGCTTAACGAAAATTTTAACCTGAACAACTGACGAGTATCCGTCTTTAAATAAAATGCTTACTGAAGTGACGATATGGGATTTTGACATTGGATGACATAATATTGAGCGGGGGGCATGTTCCCTGTCGTGACACTGTGACATTGTGAGATTTTGACAGGAAAGCTCTCTGATTTGACATCGTGTCGTGGAAAAGTCCCTTTGTGGGAACTTGCAAAGTGAAATCGTATATTCCCTTCCGCTACACTGGAGATGCGGTGGCTGGGAGGTAAAGCCGTTGGCTTCCAAACCAAGGGTTCAAAGTTTGAAACCTGGTAAAGACTGGGATTTTTTATTTCGGAATCTTTAGGGCGGCTCTGAGTCCACCTAGCTCTAATGGGTACCTGAAATTAGTTGAGGAAAAGTAGAGGCGGTTGGTCTTAATGCTGGCCACATGACACCCTCGTTAACCGTGGGCAACATAAACAGATGACCTTTACATCATCTGCCCTATAGATAGCAAAGGTCTGAAATGGAAACTTTACTTTTACTTTTGTCACGTCACTTGTGTCATTGTGAGAGTTTGTACATATTGAAATTATATGAATTTTAACAGCAGAAGTATATTGATATAGACAAATACGTTTTTGTACTTAGACAAATCAACACCCACGAAGAAAGGGTTGTCCGAAAAAAAGCTGGCTGAATAACATAAAAGAATGGACCGGCCTATCTCTTGATATCCAGCTAAGAACAGCAGCTGACCGGCTTTAAAACTACAAGACTTTCCTGGATTCCAAGTATTTATCTAATTACATGCAATAGTTGTGTTTCCTAATTCTGACTTTTTTCCGGAACTTCACAGAGAAAAAAAAGTGGAAGGATTTGGCTTGGCCAACTGTCACAGCGCCCCCTTAGACGAAAGTCAATGGACAGATGACGAGATGATATTCTGTTGCACTGGTGCTGACCGACATGACATCGAATGTGATACAAATATTGTTTTTTTCGTCTATTATTGAAATGAGGAGATAACTTGTTCCTTATTATAAAATTGATTGTGTGTTAACTTTTGTCAAATCCTGAACTAACTTGGATGTTTAATCTTCGTCTTTAAACTGACTTGGAACATTGTTTCATTTCAAGAGCTGAATTGTGTGCTAGCAAGTTGGCTGTTACCTTATTCACTCTTGTAGGTTAGAAAATACTTGAAATAAACACGAAATAATGAAGTTCACATTCTCGAGAGCCCTGATGTATGCCAAACTACAGTTTAATGCCTACATCCTTCTACTTTTATTTGGTACACAGTGGTTATGATCATGGTAAAATAATTAACAAAGACATTAATTTACTTGTAGGATGATTGAATGGAAGCATATACGTTATGAAGTGGTGTAGAGAATGTAACAAAACATGGGAGGGGGTGTGGAAGGCAGAGAATTATTCACTCAAATAATTATCAGGTTCAAAAAACTTATTTTATACATCAAAGTAAGTAGTTGTTCCCCTTTCAGACCTTGTGGTCTATAGGGCAGATGATGTAAAGGGCATCTATTTCTTTGGTCCACGCTTAACGACCAACCGCCTTTACCTTTCCACAACTAATTTCAGGTATCCATTAGAGCTGGGTGGTATCAAAGGTTCCCAAAGATCCCGAATTTCATTTCCCACTCTTCACCAGGAATCGAACCCGGGACCCCGGTCCGGAAGCCAAGCGCTTTACCACTCAGTCACCGCGCCTTCTATACATTAAATGTATATCTTAATATCATTAGTTTAATAGAAAGAAGACCTTCATCAAAAACTAACAGGAATGCATCTATAAGATTGAAACAGACAACAACAAAATAATAAAACATCAGAAAAGCAACAAAAAACAAACACACCAATAAAAGCAAATTGAAATGCTTCAGTTTTTTCTTTCTGCAGGAATGTAGATCTTTTTTTTTATTTCATTCTTCAAAATGTTTTCATCAGTTTTTTTCCTTTTTATTTTCCCTCGTGTGTAGAAATTATTTCTCAGTTTGACCAGCGGTGTATACATGGGCGAACTCGAAAGCGAAATTGATGCTGCAACTTTTGGAGCTTTTTAAAGAGCACCGAACCAGCGAGTGAGCAGCTCGTGGTGGGGGAGGGGAGAGAGGAAAGAGGTGGGACCGCGCTGGGTAAGATGGACAATGATGCATTAAGACCTGGGATGCACATCCTCATCACACGTAACGTCAGGTTCAGTCGGGCGTGACGAGAATCTGACAGAAACCATGAATTTTGCCGGCAACGCCAAATGAAGTGACACTTTTTTCTTAGCTTGATTTTAATGGAATTAGAGGAAGAGACATTCGTTTCTGTAGCATCATGTGTGTGTATTAAAGTGTTAGGCCCCTACTTCTATTAAAGTGTTAGGCCCCTACTTCTATTAAAGTGTTAGACCCCTACTTCTATTAAAGTGTTAGGCTCCTACTTCTATTAAAGTGTTAGACCCCTACTTCTATTAAAGTGTTAGGCTCCTACTTCTATTAAAGTGTTAGACCCCTACTTCTATTAAAGTGTTAGGCTCCTACTTCTATTAAAGTGTTAGACCCCTACTTCTATTAAAGTGTTAGGCTCCTACTTCTATTAAAGTGTTAGGCCCCTACTTCTATTAAAGTGTTAGGCTCCTACTTCTATTGAAGTGTTAGGCCCCTACTTCTATTAAAGTGTTAGGCTCCTACTTCTATTAAAGTGTTAGGCTCCTACTTCTATTAAAGTGTTAGGCCCCTACTTCTATTAAAGTGTTAGGCTCCTACTTCTATTAAAGTGTTAGGCTCCTACTTCTATTAAAGTGTTAGGCCCCTACTTCTATTGAAGTATTAGGCTCCTACTTCTATTAAAGTGTTAGGCCCCTACTTCTATTAAAGTGTTAGGCCCCTACTTCTATTAAAGTGTTAGGCCCCTACTTCTATTAAAGTGTTAGGCCCCTGCTTCTATTAAAGTGTTAGGCCCCTACTTCTATTAAAGTGTTAGGCTCCTACTTCTATTAAAGTGTTAGGCTCCTACTTCTATTAAAGTGTTAGGCCCCTACTTCTTTTAAAGTGTTAGGCCCCTACTTCTATTAAAGTGTTATGCCCCTACTTCTATTAAAGTGTTAGGCCCCTACTTCTATTAAAGCGTTAGGCCCCTACTTCTATTAAAGTGTTAGGCCCCTACTTCTATTAAAGTGTTAGGCCCCTACTTCTATTGAAGTGTTAGGCCCAGTGGCGTAGCATCCATGGCGCGAAGAAGTTCAATGAACCCGGACCCACGACAATTAGGGGGCCCACAACCTGTGGAGTAGCAACAATGGCGCAAAGGGATTCATTGCACTTGGGCCCATGACTCTTGACTAGTTGGGGCCCACGTGAGAACTTAGGGATGACACTAAAGTCCTGCTGTTCACAAATTAATTTCAACACAGCTGCTAATTATTCAATTTTCTCAAAGCTCAATTTGTTTCTTTTTTTTTTTGTATTTAAAATTTGAGGTCTTCATATTCCTTTGTTGATATCCCTTAAGCAAAGTAACCTAACTGTTACAATATCTGTGATTCTAAAACTTTTGAATCCGAGGTAACGAAGAAGACACTCCGAGAGTGTTCTTGGAAGTATTCATTACATTGTTTTGTTGTCTCTGTATAGTGTAAAAACAATGTTAATGTCATCATTACAACAGAATAAAAAAAACAAGGTTACAAAAGACAGTTTGTGTAGAAACACAAACTCAAAATCGGCCCCCCGAAGTGGTCCACCCAGGCAGGCTTCAATATTTTCAGAAAGAACATCCGAATGAAATTATATCAAAGACAAATGAGAGATAAGAATGGAGAAGGAAGGTTAACAGATCTTGTGTAGTGCCCCAACTTTCCCGCAGATCTAAAGGATAGGTGCAAGTGAATGTAAAGTTAGATGTGAACCTGGCCTAACTTGTTCCCCTTTCAGACCTTGTGGTCTCTAGGGCAGATGATGTAAAGTTCATCTGTTTTTGTGGCCTACGGTTAACGAGGGTGTCATGTAGCCAGCACAACGACCATTTTCCCCAAGTAATGTCGGGTACCCATTAGAGCTGAGTGGACTCAGAGGCGCCCAAGGATTCCAAAGTTGAAAATCCCAGTCTTCACCAGGATTCGAACCCGGGACCCCCGGTTCGGAAGCCACCGCGCCTCCCCTGGCCTAACTGATGTCTTACAATTGATCTCCTTGTTTTGAACAATGTTGTGTAAATCTATTATTTAGATTCACAGAAAATAAATACTTCAGGAAAATGAAGTTTACAAGATTACTATTAGTTTTAAATTAGGTCTAACTTATAATGCATTCTAATTAGCTTTTTCTCTTTAAAAAACTGCTTGCATAACTGATTTTAAAAATTAGATTTTTCGCTTTTAGAAAAAAAAAAGTTGCCGTTGCATCAGAACTTTGAATGGTCTAAAATATTGTGATGTCGGATTGTCAATATCTTTTCTAGTTTACGAGATCTAAACGGGACGTACGGACAGACATTTCGCACAAAACTAATAGCGTCTTTTCCCTTTTCGGGGGCCGCTAAAAAGGAGATGAAATCTAAATAAAATAACATTAAATATTTAGCAAGGAAACTAAACACCAGAGTAAGTTACATATGTACCGTTAAAGTTGAAATGTTTGTTATGTTACAAGGAATGGCGAAACCAAAGTGGGGAGCCCCAACCCCAAACCCATAACAAAGATGTAGAAGATGGAAAGATTACCATATTAATCATGGAATATTGTCCTTCTCTGACCAATGCTTAATATTTGGTTCATAGTTCTTAAAGAAAGTTAACAGCATTATATTTTTAGAAATACAGTATCACGGAATAGTGTTTTTCAGAGATGAATACCTGTGTAATACGTGTGGTCGGAATGATTTCACCCACACAGCAGTTCCCCCCTCTCCACATAGCTGACCTATCCAAAGGTATGTACATATATGTATATGGAACTCTGACCAATGCTTAGTATTTGGGTTATAGTTCTTAAAGAAAGCTATGACCATTACATTTATACAAAAACCCCTAACCAGGTTTTATTTTAATTTGTTATGAATATTGAAATTTGGCAGGAAAACAAAGCCCCACAGGTACAAAACGAGATAACAGACCTGTTGGGCAACGCAGTTCTGCGATGTCCAATCCGCACAATTTTTCTAAGAATATTAAAAGTTGATCAAATTAGCATTATTTTTTTAAAAACTGTTTTGTGATCTCCGATGAAGGAATACCCCCCCCCCCCCAAAAAAAAAAAAAACACAATTAGAGAGTCATTTCCAGGTTTTCATTTTTTGTGAGAACAGACGTCTGCAGAATTGGCTGAACAAATGTTGCAAGTTATGAATAATCCCCATCTATCCTTAAATAAACTGCGAGGCTAAAGCTATGATGGTACCTCCAATAAAAGTGGATAGTAGGGCCACAATGGTCTTCGAGTATTGTTTCATCAAAAGAAGCCGCTTGCGCATTATGTCCACTGTGCTAACCACGACTTACAACTTGGTCTTAAATGGTTCCGTCAGCTGTGTTCAAGACGTTGCAGATTTCTAAGACTTGGTTTGTGTTTTTGCTCATAGCATCTCAAGATGGGCGCGTCTTGAATCCAATAGGAAGAGCATAGCTTATAGTACACTCAAATACTTTTGCCCACAAGGTGGTCATCAAGGAATTATTCGGATATTTTGATATACTAAAGCTTTTAACACAAATTACTTTGTGTTTCTCAAAGGAAAAAGAACGCCTGGAAGTTGCAGCACTTAGAAGAAAATTAGAATTAAGAAGCAATATTCTTCTAGCTTATGTATATCTAAACATTCGGTAATTAACCTTCAATCATAGTAGAGACTTAGATCTAGGCCTGTAGACATGAAGACATAGTTATGTTTCGCAAATTTGTCTTCAAAAAAAAAAAGGTTTTTGTTAAATTTTTATAGTTCTGTGCGAGGCGACCCCACCAATCGGAGGCCCTAGGCCGCTGCCTATCTCTGCTGTCGTCCCTTACGGCACTACGAGGAGGAGTGCAGTATTTATGTAGCTACAAAGTCTGAGTTATGATCTACATATTTTGTTACATCCAACACAGACATAACCGTTGTATATCAACTAAAGTTTTATTGTCACCGTCTGTCTTCTCACGGATTGGGTTATCCGACAAAACAGCGAACGGCACAAAATAGCTCAGACATATTACTGATAGATCAGTACCGGATTTTAGTAAGTGGAGGCCCTGAGCATGATTTTGATGAAGGCCCTTACATTCTTCAATCTTATATATAAATATACTTAATAGTAATAGATCTTACAGCATCTCATACTAGTGAACAAAGAAACAGAGCACCTGCCAGTGTGATCTCATTTTTCTTATTTTCTTTGGTTTAACACTATCTGGTTAACATTTGTGAAATGTTGCCCCTTTTAAAAGCAAGAGCAGGGCTGTACAATCTTGTAGTGTAAATCCAGCCCTTCCTTTCATCAAACGTTGGCAGGATTAGTCAAGCTTGATATCTCGCTCCCCAATATGTTTCGTTGATCTCAGACTGCGAGTAAATCAAACATTCATTTCGCGGTTTCCCGTGTCTCTGTGGAAGTCTCAATTGTTGGATTGTGAACCGACTTTCAGACTCTACCAAACAGACTCTCCCAAACAGACTCTCCATTAGAACAGGATTCTATATGTCATTATTTTTACGTGTTATGAGTTGCGTTCTATTATGCTTGTGTATTTATATTTTACAATATCTGAAGTCATTACTGAAAGATTAATAAACAATTAAGATAAAAACGATAATAACTGTAGCCGCTATTTTGTCATCGCTATTTTGTCATCGCCATTTTGTCATCGCCGTTTTGTCATCGCCATTTTGTCATCGCTATTTTGTCATCGATATTTTGTCATCGCTATTTTGTCATCGCTATTTTGTCATCGCGATTTTGCCATCGCTATTTTGTCATCGCTATTTTGTCATCGCTATTTTGTCATCGCTATTTTGTCATCGCTATTTTGTCATCGCTATTTTGCCATCGCTATTTTGTCATCGCTATTTTGTCATCGCTATTTTGCCATCGCTATTTTGCCATCGCTATTTTGTCATCGCTATTTTGTCATCGCTATTTTGTCATCGCTATTTTGTCATCGCTATTTTGTCATCGCTATTTTGCCATCGCTATTTTGTCATCGCTATTTTGTCATCGCTATTTTGCCGGCGCTTATTTGTCGTTCGTTCTTTGTAGTGTCAGTCTGTCTTAAGTGATAGCATACTTTTGGTCTTTGTTAACCGATTTCCAGCCATTTCTTTCGGCAGTCGTCTGCAGCCAGGTGTTCTCTAAGCCAGTTTAGGATACCTAAAATAGTGCCGCCCCATGCTACCTTCGTGGTGTCGTATTCCTAATCATAAGCTTCAGGAGATCCTTAAAAAAAAAAGGATCTTAGTAAGTAATGACTACGAAGAGATTTGATAAGAACGCAATTTAAAAATTAATTAATGTGATGATATGTAATTACCAGGTAAATAAATCTTCGACGTCCACCACCAGCATACTGCTTAATAGAAACAGATAGTCCTGCAAGGTGGATTTTTTTTAAAAACAACAACATGGCCTACTCTCAATCGCGAGGAAAAGCTGTGTCTTGTAAGTTGTCTAGCATCTCATTTCCATCTTGTTTACCTAACAACTCTGTCGTCACTTCCTGAAAGCTATCACGTCATCACTTTTGTGGTATTGGAACTATACGGGATAGAGATTATATTTCCCTATTACCATCACTAGTATAAATATCATTAAACTAACAATGAAGGTCAAGGGTATCATGTTTCAAGTATCATCAGACCTGATCGCCAGAGAAAGAAAAAATTGTTTGGGCAAAATGAAAGAATGGATCTGCTTGTCGACTGATACTTGTGGCGTGTGACCGAGAGCAGCATAAGAGCTTGGGTTTGCTTCACTTCTGAGATACAAGTCAAGGGTCTAGTGAGTGAGTTATTGAACGCGAGAGCAATTAATAACCTCAAACAAAATATATTTAAGGAAAACAACAAAAAAAAAAAGAGAATTCCTTATCTCAACAAGTACATTTGTCAAGATTCGGTCTTGTTTCAAAAACAAACCCTCACAATGCCAGGACAACTTAATGCGGTAACCATAGCAACAAGTCATATACAGACTTTATAGAGATTAACACTCGCCGGGTGGCGCTGTTATAAGCTTTTTTTTTCCCCTTTTCTTTTCTTCGGCTTCGCCTGTAACACCGGGGTATCGAACTCAGGGGGTATCGAACTCAGAGGGTATATCGATTAGCCCAAGAAGTGGTTGCACATAAAATATCTGATTAGTGGAAAGTGAGGCAGAAGTTAACCTTTCTCTGTGTGTGTGTGTGTGCGCGTGCGTGCGTGCGTGTGCTATTGTTAAAAAAAAAAGTAATGGTGATAAATGGTATCTTTTGTTACTCCTGAAATAGGAAAGGGGGGAGGGGATATTGTACTAATGGAGTGTGACTATACGGTGTCAGGGATTAGGTGATATAATGGATGACGACGCGACAGAAATTACGCGCGCTAGTGTCAATCGAACCCGCGCCTGACAATAGCGTCTTTGTTATGGCAGGGGGGACAACTCATACTTAGCTATTTGGTTTGTCACAGGGCTTCCATGTATTTCGGCAGGAAACTTATTAAATATATTTGAAATTACGATTGGAAAAGATACATTTCTTAATTTGACAATTTAGGTCAGTGCAGTGTTTCTCAAACATTTACCTGTGAGGTCCCACTGGTGTGAAAATGTATTTTCTCCACTAAACACTTACCCCCTTGACCACAGTTTGAGAAACGATGGGCTAATGGCTAAGTAAATCTAGTCTAATTGAATTATTTTGTTTTTCTCAGTGTTTGAAATCAAACATCATGGAAGTTACTCCTAAATGTGAAGGTCTATGCGGCAAGTTTTATAGCGTTCACAAGGGTTCTTATGTTCTTATGTTATGGTGCTCGTCCCTTTTCTTAGCCACCATATAATGAGTTGTTTTATAGCGAGCTTTTGTTCCGAGTCACCTTAACCTTTGCAATCGTAATATCAGGTGCCCTCAATTTCTAAGCTCAAAAATCTCTGAATAGATTTTCGTGTCTGTAGCCACCCGCTTTGCACCTGAAGCGACCATTCACAGAGCCGTGGACTGGTCAATCTGGACACGTCATTCTGGACAGATCAATCTGGGTCAATGAAACTTACAATTTACATTTTTTCTACTTGAATCAACAAACTCCCGTTACAACCTGACCATAATAATCAGACACGAGATATAATCTTCATTAATCAACAGACACCAGGTAATATTTTTGCTTACTAATTTGACACGAGATATAATCTTACAAAATCAATAGATACAAAGTATAATCTTACTTTACTAATTAGACACTAGATATAATCTTACATTAATCAACAGACACCAGGTATAATCTTACCTAACTAATTAGACACTAGATATAATCAAACATTAATCAACAGACACTAGGTATAATCTTACCTTACTAATTAGACACTAGATATAATCTTACATTAATCAACAGACACCAGGTATAAACTTACTTTACTAATTAAACACGAGATATAATCTTAAATTAATCAACAGACACCAGGTATAAACTTACTTTACTAATTAGACCCGAGATATAATCTTACATTAATCAACAGACACCAGGTATAATCTTATCTTACCGATCAGACACGAGATATAATCTTACATTAATCAACAGACACCAGGTATAATCTTACCTTACTAATTAGACACGAGAGATAATCTTAAATTAATAAACAGACACCAGGTATAAACTTACTTTACTAATTAGACACGAGATATAATCTTACATTAATCAACAGACACCAGGTATAAACTTACTTTACTAATTAAACACGAGATATAATCTTACATTAATCAACAGACACCAGGTATAATCTTATCTTACCGATCAGACACGAGATATAATCTTAC
Organism: Biomphalaria glabrata; assembly: GCF_947242115.1. Lineage (NCBI taxonomy): Eukaryota > Metazoa > Mollusca > Gastropoda > Planorbidae > Biomphalaria > Biomphalaria glabrata. The sequence continues at coordinate 38,682,516 of NC_074717.1, read as the reverse complement.
ATTAATCAACAGACACCAGGTATAATCTTACCTAACTAATTAGGCACTAGATATAATCTTACATTAATCAACAGACACCAGGTATAATCTTACCTTACTAATTAAACACGAGATATAATCTTACATTAATCAACAGACACCAGGTATAAACTTACTTTACTAATTAAACACGAGATATAATCTTACATTAATCAACAGACACCGGGTATAAACTTACTTTACTAATTAGACACGAGATATAATCTTACATTAATCAACAGACACCAGGTATAATCTTACCTTACTAATTAGACACCAGCCCCTTACATTAATACTAATTTTTAAAAGTATAAATTCAATCTTTTTGCTGATACCACAATACTCATGTTCTAATGTTTCCACTGTGTTCTACTATTTCCCTCATGTCATTATTTGATTTTTGGCATCAGCTTTGTCTTACCCACCAAGCAGCTTAATATATAGATCAGTTATTTACATTCTGTCAAGGTCAGGGTTTCTCGTGTTGTTTGTTTTCAGACATCAAGATTTGTATCAGTCATTGGAACAGCCTAAGTGCCCCAACCACTTCCCACCACACAGTTATCAATGGTCAACTAGGCAATGCTCATTACTAGAAGGCTTATATCAACTGAGTCTGTCTGTCTGGTACAAATTTTGAACACTTGCTATTCTAGAATCAAGTTGAAACTTTGCACAATTATTCATTGCTGATGACAACACATGTATCAATTAAACAATTAACCAATTATCAAATTAAATAGTGGTAATGAAATAATTTTGTTTGATACCTAAAAAGAGAAACGAATCTTATAGTATTGAGACACGTTATTAAGCTTTTTTTAAAAAAAGTATCCATTTCTTCTTCGTTTTTGTATAATAACATAATTTAAACATGTCAATATATTTCACTATCACCTTTGTCCTAAATGTTTAATATTTTCTCCATGTTTCGAATGTTCAATCAGAAATGTAGATTTCTACATTAAATTAAATTTTATATAGCGCAACTTTCATGCTTATAGCTTGCTCAGAGCGCTATGGTTCAATCTCATTTGTGGACCAGTGGAGGGAGGGGGTATCTGGGAGAAAGTTTTCCGTGCTGCCTTTAGGCGCTCAGTAAACAGAGCTCCAGTCCAGTGTCGAACCTCGAGCCCCCCAGCCAAGTTCAAGCGTACTTAGCTTCTCGACCACGCATCCCACATTCTATCCCAAACCTCCCACCTGACCAAGGGTTTGAACCCGGGTCAATCAAGACGACAGTCCAGAGCGCATACCACAAGACCTGTTACAATGACAGATGTTTTTTAAAATGATAAAAGAACATGTTGTATTGTTTACATATTTATTTATTTTTTGCGATGGATGTAAGAAGAGACGGGTAGTAGTTGGTTGGGTGGGGGAGGAGGAAGCTTTGCCAATTTCATAACACCGTGTCCTAGGCATCAATAAACACACGAAGGCTTACAATAATTTTAAGATCTATTCACTTCATTGACATTTAAGGACCTGGTATTACTTTTGGTAAGGTTCAGTACCCACATACCACTTCTCGAAAGGCCCACCTTTTGCGGCTACTATCTCATGTAACACTGACAGTTATCTATAACTTATCCGACAGTTATCTAGAACTTATCCGACAGTTATAGCGACGTTAACTTTGTGCGCCTAGACAATCTTCTGAGACAAACTTTATTCAAGTCTCCATACCGTCTGCTCGGCTTAATGTCTTATTTCTATCGCAGTGATTGCCCCTTTATTCTTCTCCTAAGTTTGACAAATGCTCGTTGTCTTTGAAATATTTCATCTTAATACGAACGGAAGAACTCAAACGCAAGGTGAATGTAATATTCCCAGAATCCTTTTGCCATGTCAGGGCTAATATACGTTGATTTTTTTTTCTTCTGTATTCGTCGGGTCTACAGACCGGGTCTACAAGTTCAGGGCCGACACAACATCGTCAGGCCACTTGAAAAACAATCTCGGAGCCCAGGTTTTTTGATGGACACGTCAGCTGGAGGGCTAGAGGCGGCGGCTCCAGTATAGGTAGAGGAAGAAGAGGCATAACTAATACACTGGTTCTCAAGACTGCTTCAGTTCTCTCCCTTGAAGCTTAGTGGTGAATACTTACTATTGGTTTAAAATAGTTTCTACATTATTAGATAAACATGGCATGAACATATAACAGAAACATTAGGGCAGAATGATAATTAAAAAGAAGATGGCAAAGAAAATGATTAAGCATAGATAGGACTGGAACCAGTAGCGTAGAAGGTATCCGTGATCTCGGGTTCAGAATATGATCTTGGGCCCCCTTTCCTTTGAGTGTGACAAAAACCCATTGAATCATCCAGAATGTCGGTGCACTTACAAAAAGACATTTCAGTGCAGGCACTACCAAGTATGCCAGAAATGTCTTTAATCACGATACATACACATTAATGCTAAGTCAAATTATTGAGAGAGAATTCAAAAAGTATTTCAATTTTAAACAATGGATACGTTTTTGTTCGTTTTTTTATTCCATTCCCTGTGTGGGCCCCAATTGGTGATGGGCCCCAATTGGTGATGGGCCCCAATTGGTGATGGGCCCCAATTGGCGATGGGCCCCAATTGGTGATGGGCCCCAATTGGTGATGGGCCAGGGCGAATGAATATCTTCGCGCCCAGGCTGATCCGTCACTGGCTCGAACTACGGAAACGGCCTACCAGCGACCAGGTACAAGGCTAATATTTGAGGGCACGGGGTCCAGATAACTGCTGACTTGAAAGGTTCTTTAATAACCATTGTACCCCAGTGCATCTGTTATATGTTCATGACACGCTTAGTCATCATTTGTTTCAGCACTGACGTCTCCAGCTCCATTTATGTTTCATTACTCAACCAGTTAAGAAACTTTAAAAAAAAAACTGTATGAATAGACTGATTACACATTACGAATGATGAATATACTCGTAATAGGGAGGAAAATTTCAGACACAAAAAACTAACAAACAAACCAACAACAACAAAAAAAAAAACTAAAAGAGGAGTCTAAAAATCGGTTGGATGGTATCACTTAGCCTTGTGTTGGCACATGGTGATTACATTGAGAACCGTCCTGACTGTACAGTAAACCATGGCTGATGGTTCCACTGAGCGAGACATGACCGTGCTGGGTTTCGGTAATGGAGCGAAATATTCCGACAACTTGTCAACAGATGTTCGCAGGCTCTTTGAGGGTCGTGGCTGTGGTGGGGTGGGGTGGGAGCGGAGGATGAGACGGCTTCACCCGTGACCCACGGAGGACAGACACCGCAACACGGTTGCTCTGTTTACAGTCTTCTCTCCGGGCATGGGATACTGTGACGTCTGCTTTGTCTCTGGTTCTTTGTCCGCGTTTGTTCTAATTCTTTGTCTTTTTGTATAGTAACCTATTTTACACAGTACACTAATTTATACTGCTTTGAAAATTTCAGCAGACGCAATGTACTTGTAAGACTTTTTATTCTCCAACGTAAAGAGAGGAGTTATTGTTCTTGCTGTTTGTATTTGCAGATTTTGTTGCCCGAAACGAAAAGCGTTAAACATAAATGTAATCCTCGAGATCTTTGTACTGCTCAAAATAAATACAATGGCTACGGCTACTTATAGTCTGCTAAATTCACCATTCTATTTGTTTTCAATATAAATTAACTTTGCACATTGGCTTCACTATAGGGGTGCAGGCCGCACTGGGTGACACAGACACTAGAGACGCCACTGACCATTTATAGGTTTATCTATCGGTAGAGACTGAGTAAGTACAAACAAATAAGGACTTTTAAAGGGAAATAATTCTCAGAATTCAAACTGTACATTGATACTCTAATGTTCTAACAAAGAACCCTAACATTTGCAAATACTTCAATATAGCTAGCTCACCAACAGGACTTTAACATCATTGTGACATACCTATTTATCCATCCATCCACCTATCTAAACAATCCATACATCCATTTATATAAAATCCTTAACTTTGACTTAATTATGTGATATGCTCTATAGTGATGGTACAAATATGCCTTAGCAATGTTCTAATATTTTTATACTTTATATAGAGAGAAATTACAAAATAACACAAAATAATGCAGAAGAAGAGGAAAAAAAATTATCCACATTGTATGCACTATATAAAGCCACTGACCAATGTCCAAATTAATTGTAACTTGTACTAAATGTTAATAGATAGAATAACAAGATTACAAAGAGAGTTTGTGTTACACAAACTCAGAGGCGGCCCCCGTCGAAGTCGGATCCCTGTCGGATCTGCATATTCGCAAATAATATTCAAGAGGTGATTTAATTTTTAAGTAAAATGTTTTACACGTTTCGGATGTTCCTTCAGAGTTGAAGATAATTACTTCCTAGTCCAAACCTCCCGCAGGACGACGGGGGATGGGAGCGGGCAGGGTTTGAACCCTGGGCCATCCATAAATCTGAACGACAGTCCAGCGCGAAAACCGCACGACCAGGCAGCCATCCGATGGTCAAAAGTAATAATGTTTCAAAGATTCATTTGCCGTAAATTTAAATTTAAATTTAATAAAAAATAGTAGATTAGTTTTAGTATATTAAAACATTACAATATTGATCAAAACGTTTGGAAATGAAAATCTACACTTTTTTTTTACACTTTAAGTTTAGAAATTGAAATTCTACATCTTAATCTAGTCTATTTTAGTCTAAACTAGATCTAGAAATTCTAGATCTAGACTCTAAAATAATTTTAATTAGAATATAAATCCAGATCTAGATATACTGTAATAAAAATCTAGATCTAGTTTAAAAAATCTAGATTAGATCTAAATCAAGATATCATTCCTTTTTTAAACGCGAGTCACATAACGAGGCTCAATAAACATTACTATACCGAGTTCTTTTTTCATTTCATTTGAAGAATTAATTCCATATAACGTCAGAGGGAAAAAAACACTACGTCACACGGCCTAGCTAGACTAAAAATCGCCTTCATCTATAAGAGCCATTTATCGAGTGTTCATAGACTTTGGTGCACCGAGTGCGTTCTTTAAGCATTTCATTTAAAGAATTCATTCCATATGACGTCAAAGGAAAAAAAACACTACGTCACACGGCCTAGCTAGAATAAAAATCGCCTTCATCATTACGAGCCTTTTATCGAGTATTCATAGACATTGGTGCACCGAGTGCGTTCTTTTAGCATTTCATTTAAAGAATTCATTCCATATGACGTCAAAGGAAAAAAAAACACTACGTCACAAGACCTAGCTAGACTAAAAATCACCTTTATCAACACGAGCCATTTCTCGAGTGTTCATAGACATTGGTGCACCGAGTGCGTTCTTTTAGCATTTCATTTAAAGAATTCATTCCATGTGACGTCAAAGGAAAAAAAAAACACTACGTCACACGGCTTAGTTAGACTAAAATATGTTTTCATTAATACAAGCAATTTTTTCGAGGGTTAATAGACATTGGTGCACCGAGTGCGTTCTTTTAACATTACATTTAAAGAGTCCATTCATATGACGTCAAAGAAAAAAAAATCCATTACCTCACAATAGGCTAGTACCGGTACCATAAAAAAAAATGTCTTTATTTACACGAGATATTTAACGAGGGTTCATAGACATTGGTGCACTGAGTTCTAATAGATATTATTTAAAAAGGATCAAAGCCACGTTGTTTTTGCGTTTTGTCTGTCAGTCGGTCTGTCCGTTATCTTGATATAAAAAAACAACTAAAAGTTATTAAAAATTGATTAACCTTTATTTTACGTTTCAAAACATCGCAATAATTTTTAGGTATGAACACAATTGAAAAGTTTATATAATAGATTGTTCCGGATGTTTGTATAAATAGTAAAAGAAAAAGAGAATTTCAGATAACTGTAATACCGTTAATTAAATTTTTTGGATGGTCTCGTATAAAAATTAGATGTACTACAGCCACGTGGAGAGATTTTCATACCTTACTTTGGTGTTTGGATTCTGTTTTCCTTAAAAATCGGAACATAATATTAACGATAATTAGATTTTTTAATGTTTAAGGTAGAAAGTTAAATGTACTGTAAGAGAGTAGTGAGTTAAAATATTTTTCATAAAAATCCGTAAAAACATTATTTCGTAAATGAGAAGATTATTTGTTTATTAATTAGAAGAGGGAGTTCAAACAATTATTTGGCGTTAGTAGATTTTTAAATAAATTCGGAAATTTCTGGCGACGATTTGTAAGAAACAAAATCCGGAACTTTCTTTATCGATTACAAAACTTCTATGTTATGTTTTACAAGAAAATTAAATGTCTAAAAAGTAATTTTCAGTAATCAATTCTAGTAAATTACTTTTTTTAAAAGCCTTATGCGATTTCAAACAATCATTAGGCATAATTCATGTTTTATAAAACAATATCCGGAACATTTTTACACTTAATGAAATATAAGTCAGTATAGAGATTATGATTTAGCATTAATATGCTATTTACATAAAAAACGGAACAACATATTATTGATAATGTGTTTTTGCAACGTTTAAGCATGGAAATTGAATGTAATATAAGTTAGAAGAGCAAACAAACATTTGTTGGCGTTGATTAGTTTTGCACAAAAAAATCCGGAACAATCAATTTTAGATACTTAAAACTATTGAGATGTTATGGGAGGAACATTAAAGGGTAAATCAGATTTTCAATAGCTTTTAGAGTTCTAGTTTTTTAAATCTAATCGTGACGGACAGACCGACCAACAGACAAAACGCACAAAAATAAGCTTCTTTTATTCGGATGGGGGCACTAAACAAAAAATAAATAAAATCTGATTTTTAAAAAAAGTTTAAGGAATTGGTTTAGCACCTGATCATGTTGCGACGTTACGCTACTGCACGAAAATCGCTGCATAAAAAGTCCATTTAAAAAAATGTGCGTGATATTTACATACAAAGTGCATTATTAGCCTTTATAAACAAACAGAAATGTTTTCTTTTAATTTTAGCAGCTAGTTGACCAGAAAAAACGTCTTTAACTATTATTTGTATTTGTTGTAAACAGTTCCTGTACATTTTAAAAATACATTTGACTTAGTGATACTGAAAATACACAAAAATTGTCCATCTTTGTTAGCATATTGTAACATTGCCTCCCTTACATTTACGTAATTGTTTTAGAATTGGTGTATTTTTATGAAAAAATCGCTTGCATAATTAATTTTATAAATTAAACGGTTTGCTTTTAGAAAACCAAAAGTAGCCGTTGCACCTAAACTTTTCAAGCCGGATTTAATGATGAAATAATATTTTTCATATCTCTTCTAGTTTTCGAGATCTGAGTGTGACAGACGGACAGACGGACAGACGGACAGACGGACAGACGGACAGACGGACATTTTGCACAAACCTAATAGCGGCTTTTTCCCCTTACGGGGGCCGCTAAAAATACGCTGGACACCCATTAAAAAGTATTTTTTTTTTTAAATATGTATGAGTGGCTGAGTGATAAAGCGTTTGTCTTCTGAACCCGTGTTCCTGTGTTCGAATCTCGGTGAAGACTGTGATTTTGAATTCCGGGATTTTTAGGGCACCCCTGAGTCCACCCAACTCAATGGGGTACCTGACTTAAGTTGGGAAAAGTAAAGACGTTTGGTCGTTGTGCTGGCCACATAACACCCTCCTCGTTAACCGTTGGGCAAAGAAACAGCTGCCCTATAGATCGCAAGGTCTAAAAAGGGAACTTTTACTGTTTACAAATATTCCAGCTTGTGTGTCACCCTTCTTTTTTCTTGAAGTCTGATGATTTCAATTGTACTTATAGAAAACTGTACTGAGAGGAGACTCTGTTCACATGTAGGACAAAAAAATGCATACGCTATTCGTGCGCATGACAGAACTGTATACTTCTATATTTAACCCAGCGAGCAATACTCTCATATTTATCATAGTAGGTTCTTTCGCTCTTCTCTCCCTTTATTAGTATCGTCTGTAAGTTTAAACACACACAAAAAAAAAAAAAATGGAGGGAAAAAAGTGTCTAATTCCGTAGAGACGTCTGCTGGCTACGTATGGATCGTGTTTCTTCTATTTTCTGGCGCGATGATAGGAAAGGTCATAAGGCTTTCAGGGGCGGATAACCCGGAGTACATGAGAGATAAGGCAAAGGGAGGTGATTAAAAGAAACTGAGATATTGGCATTTACTTTTGACTCAAGTTGGTTTTTGTATCGCTCCCACGTGTTGAGAACGAGTTCTGGGCAAGGTGTTACCAATGGTGACTCTGTTTTTGCCTTTAGTGGCAGGAGAGATGTGTTGATCCCCTATTCCGTACTGGCCTAACCAAAAGCCAAAAATAAATAAATAAATTAAAAAAAAACCTACTTCTTCTAACAGTATAAGTCTCTAGATATCAGACAAAAGCGTTTGTTGAGTCTATCGTTATAGTCTTAAGCGAGGCAATGTAACAAGTATTAAGGTAAAATATGATGTCTGTTTATTTGCACGTACTATGATGACACCAAACACATAGATTGCAGTCTTCGTCTTCCAATCTTGTCTACGGGGGTTCATTTTCGCCGCCTCTTTCTTCACTTTCCTAGGCAGTTCAGAGTGTGTGCTGTAATGTTTCCAGTGTGTTGTAATGTATCCAGTCTGTTGTAATGTATCCAGTGTGTTGTAATGTTTCCAGTGTGTTGTAATGTATCCAGTGTGTTGTAATGTATCCAGTGTGTTGTAATGTTTCCAGTGTGTTGTAATGTATCCAGTCTGTTGTAATGTATCCAGTGTGTTGTAATGTTTCCAGTGTGTTGTAATGTTTCCAGTGTGTTGTAATGTATCCAGTCTGTTGTAATGTATCCAGTGTGTTGTAATGTATCCAGTGTGCTGTAATGTTTCCAGTGTGTTGTAATGTATCCAGTCTGTTGTAATGTATCCAGTGTGTTGTAATGTATCCAGTCTGTTGTAATGTATCCAGTCTGTTGTAATGTATCCAGTGTGTTGTAATGTATCCAGTGTGTTGTAATGTATCCAGTGTGTTGTAATGTTTCCAGTGTGTTGTAATGTATCCAGTCTGTTGTAATGTATCCAGTGTGTTGTAATGTTTCCAGTGTGTTGTAATGTTTCCAGTGTGTTGTAATGTATCCAGTCTGTTGTAATGTTTCCAGTGTGTTGTAATGTATCCAGTGTGCTGTAATGTTTCCAGTGTGTTGTAATGTATCCAGTGTGTTGTAATGTATCCAGTCTGTTGTAATGTATCCAGTCTGTTGTAATGTATCCAGTCTGTTGTAATGTATCCAGTGTGTTGTAATGTATCCAGTGTGTTGTAATGTATCCAGTGTGCTGTAATGTTTCCAGTGTGTTGTAATGTATCCAGTCTGTTGTAATGTATCCAGTGTGTTGTAATGTATCCAGTCTGTTGTAATGTATCCAGTCTGTTGTAATGTATCCAGTCTGTTGTAATGTATCCAGTGTGCTGTAATGTTTCCAGTGTGTTGTAATGTATCCAGTGTGTTGTAGTGTATCCAGTGTGTTGTAATGTTTCCAGTGTGTTGTAATGTATCCAGTGTGTTGTAATGTATCCAGTGTGTTGTATCGTATCTGGTGTGTTCTAATATTTCCCCGATGTCATTATTTGATTTTTGGCATCAGCTTTGTCTTACCCACTAAGCAGCTTAATATATAGATCAGTTATTTACACGCTGTCAAGGTCAGGGTTTCTCGTGTTGTTTGTTTTCAGACATCAAGATTTGTATCAGTCATTGGAACAGTCCTGGTGGTCCTTGTTGGCCTGTCTATTGGCGATGATCGAACCAAGCTGTAGAACTAGTTCTGTTTGTATTTTCCCTTAGACGGAAATTTCTATTTTTAGTACTATTGGAAAATTTATGCTGTATCTCGAAATGCCAACATGCAGTACATTTTTATACAATTAAAACAACCTTGACACTTATTATGTGTTTTCAGATTTTTTCCCTAAGTGTCATTACCAATGATGGAGATTTGGAGATTTTTAATCGGGGAGATAAATCCGTAAATAAAATAGCTAGCTTTTTATTTTGGTATATCGGGTGTACAGAAGACGGAAGTATTTAAAAACCATATATATATATTTTTTCATTTTTTCAGCACGTGTAGAATCTAGTTTTTACTGGACGGTACTTGTTGGACATTGTATTGCCTTTGAGTTTATTTCATGATCTACATGTGTAAATAGGTTATAGTTTAAATTAATAAAGTTATCACCCAGAGTTATACCTATGTTTCGAGTCTCTTCAGAGAGGATGATGGTGCTCTATGGGTAAAGTTAAAATGTCCTGTCGTCAAAAAATTGAATTGGGGCTTGGAATAGCTTCCCCCCAGACAACGACCATATAACCAGCCTGGACAACCCCCATATATAGGCGGTTTGTGACGGGGTATTAACATTAGTCCATAGTTTGACTATAAATAAAAGATGGTTAAAGGAACTTTTATTGGTCATCTGAAGCCGAATAATCAGATTTGAAGGAATGGTACTGCACAGCTTTGTGACTGATGGTCAAGCAAATGTGTAAATCGTCAACTTATTCATCTATCCCTTAGTCTGTTGTGGACTGTTGGGGGACTCCAAAAGATCTGCCGACTGTCAATATTCATTCCTCTCTTTCAATTGCCTTTGTTAAAATCTCTTTTAATAGCTGTCCCGTCCATTCTTTTATGTGGTCTTCCCATCGCTTTCTCTGTCTGCCTCTTATTTTTTCCTGGTACTGTTCCCTGAAGGAAAGTTTTTTCAAGCCATAAGGATCTTGTCACAGTACCCCTACGCCGAAAGTCAAGTATTAATGCGATTCGTTCCTCTGGTCGACTTAACAGAGGTGCGAAACGCTTTCAAAGACCAGCTTAGGCGCCAACTTGCCTTAGCTGACATAGAAGAGAGCACCAGGTTGCACGTGGCCTCAAAACGACACAGCTGGAGGTCACTCACAAAGGCCAAGGGATAAACTTTTGACACCAAAGGAAAATTCGCTGCCGAGGACAGACGCAGACGGCGAAAAGAAAATCTTTATCGACCACCGCCGGACAATGGTCATGCTTGCCCTAGATGTGTCAAAATATGTAGGCCACAGCTGGGATTGCGTATCCAGGAGGAAATATTGCATTCCTCATTAATCTTCAGACTCGAAGACAAGCCTTATTACTATTATTATGTTAGAAATGAACGAGTAGTCATTCTCTGGCGCTGCCAGGGTCGAGTTTCGCTAAAGAGAAACAAAATTCATCGTAGTCCCTTTAACAGTTTCCACTGAGGAATTTTCTGGTGATGTGGCAGGTCTGCAGCAGTACCGCCCTCTGACAGGCAACGAAGATGTTCCTAGGAATGTTAAGGGCCTTGTTGTTATTGTTATTATGCTAAATGTACGCTTTAGTTCATTTTTTTCTTAATGTTTTACTTACTTTATAAACTCAGCAACTCAACCTCGACCCTACCCCCAGCAACATTTTATGAATACAATTTTTGATTCTCAGCTCTTTGACAAGCCAATTTGTTTACCTGACCTTTCTTCGTCTTATATTTAAACTGCCTTTTAAGCTGCATTCTGAATTAATGTTTCAAAAATAAATGTAGCAGTGAAATAGAAGTCATTCCATTCAATCCTTTGTTAATTATTTTGTTGGCTTTAATTTTTTTTCCCCTGTGTCTTAATGAATTAGACGCATGCGCAATGAATTGGTCAGAGAATAACTAATTGCAGACGTTCTGAATCTTCAAATACAAATTTCCATAGCACAATCTGGAAATCGAGTTATAGTTTGTTTTTTTTTTGTGTGGTGTTGTTTTGTTTTGACTCGTTGTGACGTAGTACTTGTTTACTGTTGCCATGGTAACGACATTTTCTTCGAGAGCGCCGTTAAGTGTTTTTGTTTTTAGTTTTTTATTGGGCATAAAAAAATATTTAGAACAGGCAATCAACAATTGAAAGCAGATCAGCAAATCAACGTGAAATGGTTGATATTTGGAGAATTACTTTATTATTTTTTTATTGCAAAGCTTATACCAACTCACTTTGTCTGTCTGTCTGTCTGTCTGGTAAAAGGTTTGTACACGTTATTTCTCCAACACCCAATCTCGGATTAAGCTGAATAAAATTTTGGACAATTATTTCTTTTACCTGATAACACGAGAATCAATTAAAACATTAACCAATTAGTTAATTAACTATAGTTAATTAGTTATCTTGAACAAGGGAAAGATTTTGTACTTGACAGATATGGTAGTATAAGTTGAATTAGTCTCCTTGAAGACTCGAGCCCTGATGAATTTTTTTTAATGCATTAAAAAAAAAACCGATTTTGTAAACGTTCACCAAGAAACCCCCGTCTCTCCCCCCCCCCTCCTTTTTTTCCCCAACTTGTCCAGTCACGTGATAGGATCAGAGCGCACCGAGAAAGCTCAAAGCTAAACGAAAACCATTGGTACAAATATTTCTAATCGTACAGATTTATTAAGTCTAGCTCGATAATACATATAGACACAAAGCTGGTGCAAATTAATTGATACAATTACACATAATAAAAGCTTTTTTTTTTTTTTAATTATTTTTTGCATTTTCAGTTACTTTGATGGTGGAGTAGGGTACTACCAGATCAATCAGCCCAAATGTCCTGAGTTCGGTTCTGTGTTACACTTTGTTGCTGGATAGTAAGTGATGGCCTGGTTAGTTTACTGGTTCTTGCGTAGGCGGCCTTAAGAGATGTGGAGTGGGGAAACCCAGTGATAGGAGATTCACTTGTCACCGTCAGCTTTGTAACCCAGACCAGTTTACATAAACGAGGACTTGCTACTCAAATATTTTGTAAACCTTTCCTGGTATCTGTATAGTACTAATTACAGTAAAAGCTTTCTAACATTATGGTTCAGTTTCGAAATACTGTCTGTCTATACCTACGTAAGGTCTTATGTTTTGTAACAATAATAAGGCTTACAGCTGTCGAGCACGTTAGCATAATGTGATACGTAATATAATACACAATCTACGCTTACGGCGCCTGGACCCTCGTATGAGACTCGCCCGGAGCTCCGCGTACACATGTTTGTGTCGGGGGGGGGGGAATGGCATGATAAACAAACGCCATTGGTCTTTGTGAAGGCTACACACTTCCATTGGAAAACTTTGTCTAAGAAAAGTGTCTTTGTTCTGACAACAGATTTTATTGCTTTAAAACTCAGCTCCAGTGCTTCTTGTTATTTGTTTTATAACGCTTTAAGACAGTGATTCTCAGACTGTGTTCCGCAGTACCCTTGATGTTCCGCGACGCCAGATTAGGTGCTCCAAGAACTGCTGGAATAATTAGCTAGTAGGCCACCACGTGAATTAATCTCTGTAAAAAATAAAAAAAAGTGTTTCGCTAAATACACAAAATGTACGAAGTGTTCCGTTATGGAAAAAGTTTGGGAACCACTGCTTTAATAAATGAATGCGTAGTCTGTTGTATTTATTCCTCATCAACTCAGAACACAATATTTAAAGGAATATCACGCTGGCCGAGTGGACAGCGCATGCGTGGCGTTGAACGGAAATTCTTAATCATGTACCACCTCCTCATTATTTTACACTTATCAATGAAAGAATTTTAGATTAGTGGTGAGGCGGGGACGATGCGGTATAAGAACGGATTAAAATCATCAATAACTAACATATATAATTTAGAATAATAGCTATTTAAAGAAACTGTGTAATTTCTATATTAAAAATTTCTTCCCCCCCCCCCCCTGGTTCGAATAGTGGTGGGCGAGAGCTCCAACGGTTCCCTCGTGGAATGGTCAGTGCCCCAGATGCAAGTTTCTTGCAATGTCATCATTGTAATGCACACCTGTGAATGCTGAGTCTGTGTGAGAAATATTCTAGTTCTATGTTAACAAATGGATAAGGTATTGACAAGACCAGAACCGCTGCTGAAAACACTATAACATCTTGAGAACCTTATCTATTATAGCTATGTGATGTCCTTAAGACCTTGGCATTAAGCCTCGACTCCAAACACACCTAGCGCTGAAAGACATAATGGAAAGTCTTCAATCGATTCCTGCTTTTTTTCCCCCTCTCTGGTGCTACACACACACACACACACACACTAGCCCACACAAACACTCGCACACGCACGCACACGGAGTGAGTGAGTGGAAGGTGATTTGGAATCCCTTGATTGAGCGCGTCGTTAGCTTGATGGATCATTTAATAATGTCAGAAATGATTAAACTACATGGCGGGGTAAGTCATGGTAGGCTGCCCGGGGAGTGAGCTGTGGAGTTCTGACTGAAACAGGATGGACACTGTTTTGATATTTTAGTCTGTAAGCTTACACTATTCCTAGATTTTTAGTCTTTCCTGTAAGTAACAAAAGTTTAGCATGTATTGTTAAGTCAGAGGCGTAGCTACAGTGGGGAAGGGGGGCAGGAGGGTCAAAATTTGGAAATCCCTCGGCTTTCCACTTGACAGGGCCCCCAAATGAATGTTCAGAATTGTTTTTACATTAAATGTTAAATATTATGCCATTATCTCATGTCATGATGTCGAATGTCAAAAATGCAGGGGCCCCTAAAGAGGCCAGCCCCCCCCCACCCCCGGGGCCCCCTAAACCCTAGCTACGCAACTGTGTTATGTAATGGTTTGGTAACACTCCAAGCATTTTTACTAGCTGGGGATTTTGGGTCCGAAAGATGACACTTATCTTGGTTAAACTCTATTTAGAAAAACTTCTTTAGGATATTTTGATTTTTAAGAAGGTATCTAGAACCAAAATACCCAGATCCAGGTGAAAATACCAAGCGAAAGAATCACTTGACAAAGATGACTATATATTTTCGACTATGTTTGAATGTAAGCTATGTTCGTGACACAAGAGAACAACAAGTACTTTCAGAGTTAACTCCTCCTGTCTCTAGGACGAGTTAGACTTTCAGGTCCATTTTGTGTTCTATTCTACACGATTGTCTCTTCCAATTCCCCCTGGGCAATTCTTCAAGTTCAAAGAACGGTGAGACCCGATCTGTCTTTACTATTGACTTCGCACCTTTCTATAATCGGTCTATTTTCGTTCTGGTAGGGCGCCATTGGAGCTGGAATGTCTAAAATCTTCTAAAGATTGTATGTCCAGGGCCTAAGATTAAAGTGTGTGAGGCTGAGAGGCCTCATCCAGAATGTAAAGAACGTCTTTACAAATTGTTGTTTAGTAGGTAATGTCTTATAGTTTTCTCAAGTTTTTAAAAAGTTTTTCTGAAGCATATTGTAATAACTTAAGGACATGACAATCACATAGCACAGCATCTTCATATCGGCCCTAGACTTGGGCGGAAATCGTTCCTTTCTTCTCATGTAAACATCCTTCCTAGTCTGGTTTCCAGAAGTGCGCACCTTCTGCACTAACCTGGATAGCGGTGCGCATGGCAGAGTTATAACAATATCATCGCATTGGCTGTGAGTTTGTCGCAGAAATGTACTGGTATCTTCGTGTAACCACCATCCCAAACAATCGTGCAGCGAAGTTTTTTAAAAATTAAATTATAAAGTATGGGAATAATTGAGCCACTTGTTGATGCAATGTCGTTGGGTTGTGGCTCCAAACCTCTAGTACAACAGAACTGTTGCCGGCGTATTCATTTCTTAATACATTTCTTTAATAAAACTTAAAACTTCGCTTTTCAAACCAAAAAGAACCTTAGCTTTTATTAACAAATATACCCAGATCAACATCAATGTCTACGTAAGTAGAAAACACATATGAAATATTGTCCTAAACAACTTGAACATTGTACAACACACCCTAACAAAAAATGAACGTCTTTCTGTGACTCGATTCTCGCTTCTTCTCCCCTACTTCAACGTTCACTGCTCTAGTCCTCACCTCCCAGTACCGCACATCACCCGCCATAATTTGACTCATGGTTACATCAGAAATGCGCACACTCTCCATAACACAAATACATAATACAAAACGTTTTTAGCAACTGCCACATTTGTGAATTCCTAATTGCGCCAGCGATGGCTTCATTCAGTCTTCGACCTTCTTTGTATTTTTGTGTATCATATGAAGACAGGGGCAAAAGTCGGAAAGAAGACATAAATAAATCCCCTGTGGACATCGGTGTTGTCTGCATCAGGTGTGGCAAAATATGTAGGTTGCAACTGGGTTTGAGCGATCAAGTGAAATACTGCACTCATCTTCCAAATCATGTCCTCTATAAAACATTAATAAGACTGTATAATACAGGACAAGTTTAATTGGCCTTTGGTTCTAGAATTATTTGACATTTTATAAGCTTGTGGATTTCGCAAGCAGACATTTAAATTATATCAACTAAAATAATACTGTGTTTCTCAGAATCTTCATGATACATATCAGACTAGGCTAGCTGGTGAGTTCAGTCCCCTAGCTCTCTCTCACAAAGTGTTTCTCATATCAACAATGGATCTCTCCTCCAATTATGAAATCCTCATAGACTGTCATCGTTGGAGAAACGTGGGTTCACTGAACCTAGACCTACCTCAAGTCTTTGCCTTGTATTTCCCTCGCTCACCTGTGACATCAGTCGCTCACCTGTGACATCGGCTGGCAGGTGAGAGACGGCCCTGCAAGCGCAGGAGCGTCGTCAGGTCTACGTGCACCGGCAGACGAGAAGAGGGAGCGATATAAATAGCAAACTAATTTGTTGGCCGAATGTTACTCCGCCCTTCTCCCGTGTCCAGACATTCACCCCCCCCCCCCTTTAGCTTTCAACCTGGCCAGATACTAATGAGTTCTGGTAGGACCTGGACCGCGATTTTGTTTTCATATATAAATGTATACATGTATCAATATCCTGGCCGTTCGAGTGGGGAGTGTAACTCTCCCCCCCCCACACACACACACCATTCTAAAGGATGATCTTGCTTTCCTGGCTTAGTATTCTCTCCGCTAACGTACCCAATCGTTTTGTATTCAATACTCTGAACTTTTGGTTGTAGCGAACAATAGCAGTAGGCCTCTGCAAACTATCAGCTGTACCTCATGTAGTCCCGCGATTATTCTAGGTGTAAATTATTAAATCAAACCATTGTAACTTATAACAGGTTTTCCACTGCCTCCTGATTTTCCACGAGCATTCAATATGGAAAACGCCAATCCTACGCTCGATAGAGAAAAAAAAAGTCATTGTCAGCTTTCATTAAAAAAAAAGCATAGACTAGATATAGTCTATGGTAAAACGTAATACAAAGACGAATTTATTTGGTAAAACAAAATCTTAATTTTCACCACTATATCCTTATCTCTACCCAGACTGGGCCTCCGCGCAATCCGTTTCGAATAGGTCCCCGCAATTTGTTTGGGCCGGTCCTGGCGAAGACTGTTTCTAAATCCCAACTACGAGTTTTAACGTGCTGCTTAGATAGTCGTGATAATATAAGCAGGGGCGTAACTGAAAAATAAACAACAACAAAGAATTTACTAGGCCAAAAATTTAAAAAAATGAGGGGGAGGTTCAGATCGAAGAACATAAAAAGTTCATTGATCAATGATCTGATTGACACTTCAACTGAAATGCTGAATGAAAAATGTGTGACCAGATTCATGATTTATAAGGCTAGCCAGTACAGTTGTGTTATATACTGTTACTAATGCGGAATTTTTATTATAATAATTGTTTGTGTACATTGTTTTTTCTACTTCAACAGCGTGCTCAGGGTGCTCAGGACATATGTGAGAAAGGGCGGGGGTGGGGGACCCGGGAGAAGGTTTCTGTGCTGCCTTTAAGCAAAATAAAAAATCTCAGATCAAATCTCAAATGAAAAATCACTAGTACTAGTCTATATCGGGACTCGAACCCGGAGCCCCTCAAGCAGCCAAGCAATTTTTTCTTACAGTGGTTAGAACTGTTCACTGCCGACATCATTAAAGGATTTCTTTTTAAGGTGCCATGCCCCATAGAACTCAAAGCAGTGCCGGATTTAAGTAAATAGAAGCCCTGAGCAGGGGTTTTGTTCCCCATCATTTGGAGAAATGGAAACTGTTGTTCCCAGTACTAATACAAATACACAAAGGTACTTCCTAAGTGATTCTTTACACGTCTTCACAACGGGGAGTTAATCGGCATATATAAAGACTACACCACATAAATAATATAATATGTGAGTATGAAATAAGAAAAAACAAACACATGAAACTGTCCCATACTAAATACATAATAGTATACCAAATGTTTAATAAAAAAAATTAACCCACAGTTAATTATTAGGTAGAAAAACCAACCACAATAGGCCTAATATAAAAATACTTATAAAACGCCAATGCTTATGTATGGGAAAACACAGCATAATCACTGCAATATATCTTGATATTGTAAGATCTATCTCCATTTTTATATATAAAGCAAAATAAATTTTGTTACCACTAATTGATTGACGAGTTGGGTTTTTTTTTTTTGTTATTAATTCATGTATTGTCTTCCACTATGAATAATTATGCAAATTTTCAGCTTGATCCGAGAATGAAAAGGAACAGAAAAAATACAAGTTAAATAATCCTCCCCGTCAGACATTCAGACAGACAAAAAGTGACTTAATATAAGCTCTCTAAAAACTGAGTTCTCTCTCCTAGCCAAACCACAAGGAATTTTTATTTTTAGAAAAAAAAAAGAAGCTTAGAGAACCATAACACCAACCTTCCTCAGCAACAACCTCACACAAGAAGTACAGCTACAACACTAACCATGTTTGGAGCCACGGGAAAAAAAAAAGGACTTGATGATAGTCGAGACAGGCTGATTGGACCATTGAAACGGCAAACTAAATTAGTCTTTCCTGGGAGGATGTTGCAATGACGTCATTAAGGAATCTTGATGGCCAAGACTGGAATAAGGAGGTTATGAAGGGGCTGGGGTGACTTCAACTCTAAATTCGCAAATACATTGTATTCCATAAAAAAAAAAAAGTTGGTCCCTGGATGTCGTTTCCATGGTGACAATGATTATTCATTCGTCACCTCGATTCTCCAATATTTTTTACTGTCACTGTATTCATCTTTTTATAACCTAAAAAGACACAAACATTTTTTACTATTTCATATGTCTTTGATAAAGTTTTTTTTACATCTGGAAACAGTAAATCGCAATTCCAAATCTTCATTCAGTGTATTAACCTGTGGAATGGATGAAAACGTTCTTGCGTTTGCAACAGGAAGTGATGATCCTTAAATGATCAACCAACCAACTTTACTTTTCACCAACTAATGTCAGGCATCCATTACGGCTGGGTGGACTCAAAGGAGTCTTAAAGATCCCGAAAGTAAAACTCACAGTCTTTACCAGGATTCGAACCCAGGACTCCTGGTTCGGAAACAAAGCGCTTTATCACTCAGACACTGGATAAACACTGTAAATGATCATGAACTATATATAAAACTTCTCAGTAACCTTAACTGCTCAAAAGTATTACATGATTTGGACGTGGATGCGTTAACCTGTTTGTCTTGTGTGTTATTGTAAGTGAAAGTATAATATGAATAAAAAAAATGTATATATATAATTCTCTTCTTCCCTCAACAGTTTAAACGAGAAGTAGAAGTAAAGGAAAGATCACTCTCTTATTTCTGCAAGTCGGACTAGAGTTACCACACGAAAAAAAAAGAGGGGGGGGGGTAGAACAAGTAGTATTCACCCGTCACTAAATAGTAAGGCCGGACTTAACCATTGTGACCAGGAACGATCACTCTTTTTAACATTTCTACCCCACGTAAATTTAGCGCGAGAAAATAGAGGGTGGGAGAACAAGTAATCTACTCTGTATTCACCCGTCACTAAATAGCAGGGCCGGACTCAACCGTTGTTGGGCCCTATGCGAAACAATATTCGCGGGTCCAAGTTTGGGTAGGGAAACGGATAATAAGTGAAATTTAAGAGTTTGCATTAGAAAACAAATTCGTCTATGCATTTTATTCATTCTTTACTACGTACAGAATTACTTTACGAGCCTTGCGTGTTTTTCTTACATAGATGACGGGTATTGCATAATTTTTTTATCGCGCGTCGGATTGGCGTTTTTCATATTGAATGACACCCCAAAATGACAATTTTTGTCTAAATTTTTCTGGAGATTTGTATGAGTTTTCAAAAGATTTTAATAATTTCCGGAGATTTCCAGGACTTTTTCGTATGTTTTGCAATTTCAGCGGTCGACTTGTAATTATTAACTAAAAAATATAAGTGTACGCTAAATGAATATATGGAGATGTTGTGGATGAGGGGTAAAGAACTTGGAACCGGAAGTCCCGTGTTCGAATCCTGGTGACGACTCTAGGTGGACCACTGCGGGGGCCGATTTTGAGTTTGTGTTTCCACACAAACTGTTTTTGTAACCTTTTTTTTTTGTGTTCTTTTTGTTTGTAAGGCAGGCGTGTCACGTGCCTGTGTGACGTCAAGGATGACGTAGTTCCCTTCCTTCTCATGAGCACAGTCAAGCAGACGTGACATCACGTGACATCCCGAGGCACTAGAAAAAAAAATCCAACAAAATGGACACCGTGTCCCAATGCCATTCCACGAGAGCAAATCTACATACAGAAATAATTCTGAGACTCAGGGCGGACTATCCCCCAGGGGGGCGAATGTAACATTTATTTCTGTTTCTGGTATGAATCTTTCAATTCGCTGAGACATTCTCTCCGAGTTCTATTGAATCATCCTCAATACAGCTTTTAACTAGGACAAACAAATGGTATTATCTGGAGCACTTTCCTCTCGTTTTTGTGTAGTCATTACCGATAACTCTGTTTTAACATTCGTTGCATTTCTGTGTCAGGGGCACGTAATTTATTTTCGTTGTTTGTCTTCATATATTATTTCTTAAACATCTCAAGTGTTATCTCCCTTCTAAATTATTTTCATGCCTTACCTATATAAACTTTACTTTCTTTTTCTTTGAAAATAAGTTGTTTTTTTCTTATAATATGATTATTTCAATTTTTAGTAAGTGTTTTCTTTGATTAAATTAAGGGTAGTGGCTAGGTTTCATGGCTTTTTAATTTTTGTTTTTAATGTAATATTACTAGACAGTGCACATAATTTGCAAAATTTTTTTATGGGGAGAGGGGGGGGGGGTTGATGGAGTGGATTGGTTTAAGAGGGAAAGTAGGTGTACTTAAATAATTATATTAAACAGTTTTAATTAGAAACTCTTAATTATACCCTTAACGTACAGTAAATCTTAGTTCATATTGAATATATCTGCAGAGAGAGTTATCTATCTATCTATCTATATCTATCTATCTATCTATCTATCTATCTATCTATCTATCTATCTATCTATCTATCTATCCGTCTGTCTGTATATATGTGTATGTGTGATAGATATATAAATAAACAGGTCGATTAAATGTGTATACTATATTTAATGTGTTTTATACATGTTTTTTTTCCTCTTTAAAATTTTTTTTTTTTTGAAATATTGAAAACTGAAGTGTTTTTATCTTTTCAATTCATCAATGTGAAATACATTCTAATAACATAAAACACTTTTTTTTTTAGCGGCTGCCGAAAGGGGAAAAGACGCTATTAGTTTTGTGTGGAATGTCAGTCCGTCCGTCTGTCCGTCCGTCCCGTTTAGATCTCGTAAACTAGAAAAGATAGTGAAAATCCGACATCATAATATTTTAGACCATTCCAAGTTCTGACGCAACGGCTAATTTTTCTTTTCTGTAAGCAGTTTTTTCATAAAAATTCGCCACTTTTACACCTATTCACTACTAATAGTAATAAACACGGGAGGCTCCTTAGTAGGGGAGATGACTATTTACCATATTATCAACACATTTATGCAAACGATTTTAGATTAAAAAATTAAGTAAGTTCTGTTATAATAACTACTATATTTAGACAAAAATATGTTTACTTTTTTTTAAAGAGCAAAAATCTATTTAGTATGCATATAAGTTGTACATAATTTAAAACAACAATTAATAGATTTTTTTCTTCATAATATCGCGTGAACTGCAGGTAACATTTAAAACAGAACACTTAACTAAAAAAAAATTTTTTTACGGAAATGTTTTTTACTTGAGGAATAAGAGGTTGCCCATTTACAAAATAGTTCGAGCAATTATATATTCATTATAAGACATTAGTTAGGCCAGGTTCACATCTAACTTCACATTCACTTTCACCAATCCTTTGAACTGATGGACCATTGGGACACCACACAAGATCCGTCAACCTTCTTTCTCCATTCTCCTGTCATTTGTCTTTGATAGAATTTCACTCTGATGTTCTTTCTGAAAATATTGAAACCTGTCTTTTTATCTGCCTTGGTGGACCACTTCGGGGGCCGATTTTGAGTTTGTGTCTCCACACAAATTGTCTTTGTAACCTTGTTAGATCTTAATTTCGGCAATAAAATGTTTACTTCTAGATTAAATTTGTCTTAGGTTGTTTTTTTTTAAAATGTTATTGTCCCGCTTGAGCTACGCATTCGGATATAGAAGATATATTGTCTTATGTTTCTGTTTATTTAAAAGACAATATTGCTAGGCATTATGTCATTAATAGTAATACATGACAACAAAAGCTGTTTTGCATTTACGTACATTGTTAGAGATTCAAAGGAAACATTAATTTATATTGCAATGATGTATCTATTAACTTTTTCTCTCCTAATTGACGATACCAATGTTGTTTCTATTAGAATGTGGTAAATAATTATGAATGGAATGAGTTAATGAAGTCAGTTATTGGTGTAAGTGTATTTATTTAAGAAACTTTTTGTGGTTTCTCTTCCCTTATAATACTATATAATTAGATCAAAGTTATTCTATGTCTACGAGATTAACTTGTACTATTTCATAGAAATTAATAAATAAATCTTGTAACTATTTATATTTTCTCGTGGACTGTCTCTACCAAAATGTTCATATTTGGACTGCTGGACAAGAGAAGAGTGTGGGATTAAAGTGGGGGGGGGACTGAAAAGTGGAGAAAGAAGGAAGGGAGAACATTAAATCACCGGCGCCCCAAGACATACCCTGTCAGTCTTAATGAAATTTTCTCTCCCCGGCGCTCCGGCCCCCTCACTCAAATGAACTCAACTTCCCACTTAATGGAATTGTTGGCCCACTGGAAATCACAGGGGCCTATTTTTTCCCCTTTTGGCTCCGCGTCAGCAACTTGGCTCCATTGGGACTATTCGGAGTTAATCTATAACACTAGACGTAGGAGCCACTCTACGCACTGCGCTGTTTTAGATCTATATAATGGACATTTATTTTAAATGTCGCAATGAAGACAGCATTAGATAAATACAGAGGCGAAAAAATATAAGCTTATGGTGCTTTTGTTTGGGTAACAAACAAGACAATATATACAAAATTATTGAACAAAAGACAAAGCTTATATTAAGTATAGTCATGTAACATAGTTATTTGGGATGAAGTCTTGCCAGCGTATGCCCATCAAGAAGCGAAGGCACCTTTGATGGAAGCGTTCGAGGAGCCTTAAATGCCTTTGTTAGAGCACCAATGTCTCAGAGCCACGCAAAAGTATGCTAAGAGCCACTGCTTTATAAACATGGATTTTTGTTGCTATAAGGCACATTCCTCCTTCCAAATGCTAGAACAAATGTGTACAAATACTCCTTCTTCCCTAGTGCTAATAGAGCATGAAAGGGGTTGCCTGAGCCAGCTAGGAAAACCTATGACTTGGCAGAATTTAAGTCATTGGTTAATATGCATGACTAGATGCATGACAAGTAGAACATAATCATCTTCTTTTTTTGAAGTAACGTCTGTATTTTATAAGATAAGATTAGATTGCACATCCCTTATTCTATATGTAGCATGTACCTAATATTATCGAAGCGCGATGGCCGAGTGGTATTGCCGGGATTTTTAATTTCGGGATCTTTAAGGCGCCTCTGAGTACACTCAGCTCTAATGGGTACCTGACATTAGTCGGGTAAAGGTAAAGGCGGTTGGTCGTTGTGCAGGCCACATGACACCATCGTAAACCGCGGGGCACAGTAACAGATGACCCTTACATCATCTGCCCCATAGATCGCAAGGTCTGAAAGGGAAACTTCACCTAATATTATCGGCCTAAAATTTTGAGTATTGAGTTCTATCTGTTGATATCCATTGTCGCCAGTACCTGTCTTCTCATTTTATTAGTTCAATTTTTAGGCGTCATTATCTGTAGTTTTAAGTAGCACATTAACAGTGCCAGATTTACAACATTGCAAAGACTATGCAGCTGCACAGGGCTTTACCGTTAAAGTGCTACTCCATATTTCCAAAAATTAATTTAAAATAAAAATATTTTAAATATAGGAAAATAAGAGAAAATGATATTAAATGTACAATATTTCTTTCTTATCAAAGATGAAATGCTTTTGGATTTTTTCATATTTTACAGTGCATGTTTATTAAAGCTCTATGGCACATTACACGGTCCTCGAGGTTCGTAATGTCCTTCCCTCAGGGAACATTACCAAGAAAAAGAGGAAGAGGAAGACAGAGAAAGCGATGGGACGATAAAATCAAAGAATGGACGGGCCCGTCAGTTAATGAAATTATATTCAAGGCAAACGACAGAGAGAAATGGAGAAATTCGGATGACAGATCTTGTGTGGTGCCCCAACGGTCCAACAGACTAAGAGATAGATGAAGGTGAGGGTGTACTATTAAAACTTGACGCTGGCACGAGACATACGCACAAATCTTCCATAGGAGCTCCACTTACTAAAATCAAACACTGGTCATTAGTTACTATTTCTATTACTATCCGTTCTATTTATTGCTATACTGCTATTCTTAGTTTTCACTATCTGAATTCAGCCAGTTATAACGAGACTTACTATCAAAGTGTTTATCCACGGCTATTATACTTAAAACTAATATCGACAGCGCTTGTGAATAATTCAATGTAATAATATTTTTGAAATCTGAAAAGCTAGATACAAATGACAATGTTTTGTTATTTCACAATCCTGCAGCAAATTCACATTATCGCTTGGTTTCATCGCTTCGCTTCAAACAAACAGAAAATTTTTCCTCCATTCCCAGAAGAGTTCCACTCGGCGGGTGTTTTCTTCCAACCAATTCCAGGGCATTATTATATCCGTGATGTGCCATTCAGTTGTAATTGCGACATGGCATTTGTCTATTTCTGTCAGTTTAATCATATTTCATAAATGTTTGAAACAAACAGACAACCTTGAACTAGAGACGAATATTTTTGTCAATTAAAATGTCTTAAAACATTTTTAGAACAGCTGTTTTTAGATTGAAATTGACAGTGTTTAAAGATGTAGACAATAGCGACATTGTCTATTGTACCTAGAAACTCAGCCGTTACAGCTATATCTAGTAAAGGTAATGACAAGGTGTAAACATATAAATTAATGGTGTTACTCTGACCTACTTATGGCTAGGGCACACTGACAATTTATACTTTTCATTTCACCACTACTGTATTATTTTGCCTATAAATAGCGTAGCGTTCATGGTTATAGTCAGAGCTCAGTCCGCTATTTTCTCTACAAAAGTATTTCTTAGGTCTGAACCAATAGTATGTAACAAATGAATATTATTATTCTATCATGTATTACAAACAATCTCCGTGGCATCTTATATCTGAGGTTATAAACTTTTCCCTGTGCAACGTTTTGTGTGGCTAAAGAAGCCAATCCTTAATACACAACTGCGACCACAGGTTGGGCATCTGTAATCACCAGGTGCCTATGTACTTTCACCCTACTTTCTACTACTGTTGCGTTTGGCATCTGCCAACCGGGACCCTTTATTTATGCTCGCCCTCCATGTGAATATATCCAGTGCCACTTTTTCCCAGATGCAAGTTTCGATTTTGGAGAACTTCATGTCGCGTTTGCATATATAAGTATACCTTAGAAGTGGACGACCAGCGGCTCTCCTGCCTTCTGTTAGATGACCATACAGAATGTCCTGTGGAAGTCGACCTGGTGGCATTCTACGAACGTGACCAAGCCAGCCAAGGTTCTGCTGCTGATAATATAGCGGATGTCCTGGCACCCTTCTCTTCGTAGCACTTCCTCATTGGTTATTTTATCTTGCCACCTTATTTTAAAGATCTCCCTTAGGCATCGGAGGTGGAAGATGTTTAGCTTTCTTTTCCTGCCATGAGTAGGTTGACCATTCTTCACTTCCGTAAAGCAGATCCATTAGACTAAGACTTTGGTATTGTTACAAACTATCTAATTGTACTGATAATTAAAGTTTCTTCTCACTTTTTTCTATTTAGACCACAATTAAAAAAAAACAATAAATTATAATTTCGCAAAGCATGTGTTCTAAAGAAACCTTTTGTTCCATATGTTTCATATATGGTTTACATGGTTTGGATGTTTCTTCGAAAATGAAGATTATTACATACCAGCCCAAACATCTCTCAGGACTGAAGAGGTGGCTAGGAACAGGCTTCGAACCCGGGTCGATTGAGACAACAGCCAAGAGCCCATTCCATATGACCATGCAGCCATCTTGTTTTAAAGAGCCCTAGTTCCCTAGAGCCCTAGGTCCTGACAGTGCTAACCCCAACTCCACGTTAATCTCGCTCACCATCTGCTCCAGTGAGTCCCAGTGTTCTATCACTGCACAAAAATGGCGACACTAAAAACCTGGGGTGCACCTAATGGTTCTTAATTTCAAGGATGGGAGGGAGGGGCGTCATTTTTATTTTATGACGCCAGATTACTAAATAAATTAGAAAATAGAGAATTGAGTTGGGGAAAGGGGTAAGGATGGCTGTAATTGTACTCACTGGATATCCTATATCAAACCACAGCCATATGCTCACCCACCGAATCAGAACCACAGCCATATGCTCACCCACCGAATCAGTATGAACTCATTACATACGCCAAAGTCTCTAGTTACCAATGCGCTGAGCGTTTTGTTGGGAAAAAGAAAATTCCACAGTAAATTAATGAATTCAGCACCAATACAAAGTACAATAAATGAATTCAGCACCAATACAAAGTACAATAAATGAATACAGTATCAATACAAAGTACAATAAATGAATACAGCACCAATACAAAGTACAATAAATGAATACAGCATCAATACAAAGTACAATAAATGAATACAGCACCAATACAAAGTACAATAAATGAATACAGCACCAATACAAAGTACAATAAATGAATACAGCACCAATACAAAGTACAATAAATGAATACAGTATCAATACAAAGTACAATAAATGAATACAGTATCAATACAAAGTACAATAAATGAATACAGCACCAATACAAAGTACAATAAATGAATACAGCACCAATACAAAGTACAATAAATGAATACAGTATCAATACAAAGTACAATAAATGAATACAGTATCAATACAAAGTACAATAAATGAATACAGCACCAATACAAAGTACAATAAATGAATACAGCACCAATACAAAGTACAATAAATGAATACAGCACCAATACAAAGTACAATAAATGAATACAGCACCAATACAAAGTACAATAAATGAATTCAGCACCAATACAAAGTACAATAAATGAATACAGTATCAATACAAAGTACAATAAATGAATACAGCACCAATACAAAGTACAATAAATGAATACAGCACCAATACAAAGTACAATACATGAATACAGCACCAATACAAAGTACAATAAATGAATACAGCACCAATACAAAGTACAATAAATGAATACAGTATCAATACAAAGTACAATAAATGAATACAGCACCAATACAAAGTACAATAAATGAATACAGCACCAATACAAAGTACACTACATGAATACAGCACCAATACAAAGTACAATAAATGAATACAGCACCAATACAAAGTACAATACATGAATACAGCACCAATACAAAGTACAATAAATGAATACAGCACCAATACAAAGTACAATACATGAATACAGCACCAATACAAAGTACAATAAATGAATACAGCACCAATACAAAGTACAATACATGAATACAGCACCAATACAAAGTACAATAAATGAATACAGCACCAATACAAAGTACAATACATGAATACAGCACCAATACAAAGTACAATACATGAATACAGCACCAATACAAAGTACAATACATGAATACAGCACCAATACAAAGTACAATAAATGAATACAGCACCAATACAAAGTACAATACATGAATACAGCACCAATACAAAGTACAATAAATGAATACAGCACCAATACAAAGTACAATACATGAATACAGCACCAATACAAAGTACAATACATGAATACAGCACCAATACAAAGTACAATACATGAATACAGCACCAATACAAAGTACAATACATGAATACAGCACCAATACAAAGTACAATAAATGAATACAGCACCAATACAAAGTACAATAAATGAATACAGCACCAATACAAAGTACAATAAATGAATACAGCACCAATACAAAGTACAATAAATGAATACAGCACCAATACAAAGTACAATACATGAATACAGCACCAATACAAAGTACAATAAATGAATACAGCACCAATACAAAGTACAATACATGAATACAGCACCAATACAAAGTACAATAAATGAATACAGCACCAATACAAAGTACAATAAATGAATACAGCACCAATACAAAGTACAATAAATGAATACAGCACCAATACAAAGTACAATACATGAATACAGCACCAATACAAAGTACAATAAATGAATACAGCACCAATACAAAGTACAATAAATGAATACAGCACCAATACAAAGTACAATAAATGAATACAGCACCAATACAAAGTACAATACATGAATACAGCACCAATACAAAGTACAATAAATGAATACAGCACCAATACAAAGTACAATACATGAATACAGCACCAATACAAAGTACAATAAATGAATACAGCACCAATACAAAGTACAATAAATGAATACAGCACCAATACAAAGTACAATAAATGAATACAGCACCAATACAAAGTACAATAAATGAATACAGCACCAATACAAAGTACAATACATGAATTCAGCACCAATACAAAGTACAATAAATGAATTCAGCACCAATACAAAGTACAATAAATGAATTCAGCACCAATACAAAGTACAATACATGAATACAGCACCAATACAAAGTACAATAAATGAATACAGCACCAATACAAAGTACAATAAATGAATCCAGCACCAATACAAAGTACAATAAATGAATCCAGCGCCTTTTAAATGTAGTTATACAAAATAAAGTGAGCGACCAGAATTCAAACTCGAACTAAGGGACATGTGAAAGTCAAGTGAGATTACCATTGAGATGAGAATGTAAGATTTTCCAAGGAGTCCCTCAAGATTTTAAAACAAGCAATGGTTTTTGTACGGATGTTTACTACTATATGCTTTTATGAAACGATCTTAGGAACTGACAACGAGGTCAAAGTACAGAAACAGGCTTGAGATTGTCTACGTACAGAAACGGGCTTGAGATTGTCAAAGTACAGAAACAGGCTTGAGGTTGTCTAAGTACAGAAACAGGCTTGAGATTGTCTACGTACAGAAACAGGCTTGAGATTGTCAAAGTACAGAAACAGGCTTGAGGTTGTCTAAGTACAGAAACAGGCTTGAGATTGTCTACGTACAGAAACAGGCTTGAGATTGTCAAAGTACAGAAACAGGCTTGAGGTTGTCTAAGTACATAAACAGGCTTGAGATTGTTAAAGTACAGAAACAGGCTTGAGATTGTCAAAGTACAGAAACAGGCCTGAGATTGTCAAAGTACAAAAACAGGCTTGATGATTTCAAAGTACAGAAACAGGCTTGAGATCGTCAAAGTACAGAAACAGGCTTGAGGATGTCAAAGTACAGAAACAGGCTTGAGGATGTCAAAGTACAGAAACAGGCTTGAGGATGTCAAAGTACAGAAACAGGCTTGAAGATGTCAAAGTACAGAAACAGGCTTGAGGATGTCAAAGTACAAAAACAGGCTTGAGGATGTCAAAGTACAGAAACAGGCTTGAGATCGTCAAAGTAGAGAAACAGGCTTGAGGATGTCAAAGTACAGAAACATTTTCTGAATGTGCGTAATTCCGTTTAAGAAACCCTGCAGTGAACTTTCATTCTATTGTGTCAGGCGGCTAGTCCTTCATGCAACTGCTTGCTGGGACATAATGTTAAGTTTCATCTGACTGTATTGCATCAGTGTAAGATAACTTGTAAACAACTTAGTTACCAAACATAAGGGAGACAACAACATATTTCATGTATTCGGTGGTGGTGAGGTGGGGCAGGCAAGATGATGAAACAATTCATTAAATTCATATCGTCTGCTGTTCGGACTTTGTCCAGTAGCCTGTTTGATAGGATCAGTGCGAGGGAAAGTACGCAAGCCGTATGTTCAGGGGAGATAATAGGATTTGGAAAGAGAAGACAACTGAAAGCAATGAAAAGCTTTCACCCACATTAGGCGAGCTGGAGTTATGGTTCTTTCTAGCGGAAGGAGATTGAAAGGAGAGAAAAGATGGGAAGAGAGTGAGTGAGAGAGAAACAAGGACAGAAAGAGAGACACGGGGAGAGAAGAATGAAGATGGAAAGGGAGGAGGAGATACGGGAGGAGGTAAAAAGGGATGAAGAAAGATGGAGGTGAGAATAGAGGATGAATAAAAATGATTACATGACTGGGAGGGAGACAATACGAGAAAGTGTTAGAGAGGTACTGAAAAAAAAAGAGGGAGGATTGTGAGAGAAAGAGGGTGAATGAGTGACAGAAAGAAACGACAGGGGAAGGAGAGAAAAGAAGAGAAAAAGTAAGAAAGAGTGAGAGTGGAAGTAGTAACAGAAAGAAAGTGATGGGCAGACAGAAAGAAAGAAATGAAATGGAATAGAGGAAAAGAAAATAAGAAGATAAGAGAAAGTAATAGTGAGAGAAGTGAGAGTTGGAGAAAGTAATAGTGAGAGAAAATGAGAGTTGGAAAAACTAATAGTGAGAGAGTGAGAGTTGGAGAACGTAATAGTGAGAGAAAGTGAGAGTTGGAGAAAGTAATAGTGAGAGAAAGTGAGAGTTGGAGAAAGTAATAGTGAGAGAAAGTGAGAGTTGGAGAAAGTAATAGTGAGAGAAAGTGAGAGTTGGAGAAAGTAATAGTGAGAGAAAGTGAGAGTTGGAGAACGTACTGGTGAGAGAAAGTGAGAGGTTGAGAACGTAATAGTGAGAAAAATTGAGAGTTGGAGAAAGTAATAGTGAGAGAAAGTGAGAGTTGAAGAAAGTAATAGTGAGAGAAAGTGAGAGTTGGAGAAAGTAATAGTGAGAGAAAGTGAGAGTTGAAGAACGTAATAGTGAGAGAAAGTGAGAAGTTGAGAACGTAATAGTGAGAGAAAGTGAGAGTTGGAGAGAGAGAGACATGAAACTGTAGATACTATTTCATTGTTTCAAACGTTTAAGTTTCCACATTATTTTTAAATTCTTTTCCAACCTTTTTTTTTCTACACTTCGAGGGAACAGAGAGAAACTATTAAATACAGGCTGTAGAGGTACGGAGTTAATATGAAGTGTCAGGTTTGTGGCCATGGAACTTATTATCTACTTTAACCTCCCTGCCTCTCTCAGCAGGCACACGGTATGACAAATAAATAGACACAAAACAAAATATAAAATGCTTATCTTACGGGAAAGAACCGCAGAAACACTGCCCTATCTCTCATTACTGCAAGGATTAAATCTTTTTTTCTATATAAAACGAGATTAATTAATTACCACTAATTGATTAACTGATTGGTTAATTTTTCAAATTGATTCGTGTATCGTCATGGAGCCTGAATAATTGTGAAAAGGTTCAACTTGATCCAATAATAGGAAGTGGGAGAAATATTGTGTACAAGATGTGTACCAGACAGACAGAGCTCATGTAAATAAGCACAATAACAAACGAATCTGCAAACCAAATATATAACATTGCTATCACCAAGCTCAAGTTATTCCATAGCAACAGATGTCTACCAGTCTGTCTTTTTACGACATAAGTTTTTTTTCTATTTTTATATAAAAAAGAGCTACTTCGCTATTGTTTACGGCTCTACTTAGTTCATTATCCAATCAGACTTTTTCCATTCCATTGAGACGCAGGCCAAAAGTGAAACGACAAAAACGTGTTGGTTTATTCCAGACAAAGCTCTTGTTACGACATCACCCGCAGCGCAGACGTATTTATGTTGTAACAACGCTAAGCAAAGCAATCCTGCTGTCTACACCTTGGGTCACTGTGACCTGAGACAGGCAGGCTCTGACATCGGCCCTCAATCAATGTTGTCAAACTTATATCAGCTAATATCAAACACCCGTTGGTAACTTTGGAAGGCAGTGACGCTCAGGACCAGAGGAACGATAATGGTGAATATCTTCTAATATATATGTTATTAAATGTAAGGTGTATGTATGTATGTATGTATGTATGTATGTATGTATGTATGTATGTATGTATGTATGTATGTATGTATGTATGTACATAAGTATGTATGTATGTATGTATGTATGTACATAAGTATGTATGTATGTATGTATGTACATAAGTATGTATGTATGTATGTATGTATGTATGTATGTATGTATGTATGTATGTATGTATGTATGTATGTATGTATGTATGTACGTATGTATGTATGTATGTATGTATGTATGTATATCGATTTCTATACGTAATGATATGCAAAACAAAACAGTTTATTAAATTATATGGTAATTATGTAGTCGTTTATTAAAAATTGAATTATTTATATTAAATAAATTATAAAGTCAATTATATAGTCTACTAGTAGATTTAAGTAGAATATGTAATACAGTAAATTATATAGTCAGTGAATTATGCAGTTAGTTAATAGTACAGTAGTGAATAATGTAGTGTAACGAATTATATACTCGTTACATAATCTAGTAAATTAAATAGTCGATGAACTATCGTCTAGTGGTGGCTGAGCGGCTAAGCGCTTGGCTCCCGTACTGAGGGTTCTCAGGTTCGAATTTCGCTGAACACTGGGATTTTGAATTTCGTGATTTTTAGGATGCCCCTGACTTAACCCAACTCTAATGGGTACCTGAAATTCTTGTTAACCGTTGGCCATAGAAACAGGCGACCTCTCGATCGCATGGTCTGAAAGAGTTGTGTGTGTGTGTGTGAATTATATATTAAATAACAGTTTTATCAACAGACGTCATCTTTTATAGATTAGATGTTCACGATATGGAATGTGTACATATGATACATAATTGTCATAATGACATATTATGACAATAGCCAACAGGGCTTTAAAATTGACATCATTTTTAGAGGCGATCAGTTGGCGAGTGTCAGAAATACCCCGGAGCTATAGTTGTAGACGAATGAAACAAACCTGAAACAGGAACAGGCCAGAAACAGGATCACAATGGCAATTAGGCTTCATGATGACCTGCTGACCACTGTCTAAAAACACAAACTAAAAACATCATAGCACTATGACAGGGTCCTCAGAGCTCGCAAGCACCTTCCTTCTAAAAAAAAACAGCACCAAAATAGAAGAGGCAGACAGAGAAATCGATGGGCAGGCAACATCAAAGAATGTACGCATGTCATTGAAAGAGATTCTAGTCAAGGCCAAAAGACAGAGAGGAATGGAGGAACTGGATGATGTGTTGTGCTCCAATGGTTGATGAGATGAAGCGATAGGGTAAAGGTGAAAGACAACATGTGTAAAATCGTGATTCAAAAGTATTTAACTCAACAGAGAATCTTTTTCACAGCGGAGTTACTATTTATGATATGAAGATCAGACTCTATTGCCTGTAAGCAGTTATCACTACAACCAAAGTGACTAATGTATTACCCTTAACACACCATGAATATTTAATCTTAATATTTCGAAAGACAATTCGAACTCAATGTAATATTGAATATTGAACTATTGTAATTTATGTGTGTTTCGTTAAGGAATGCGATCTCTTATTTTTTGTAATCCGCGGCCGCCGTCTTTGAGGTGGTGACCTAATTGAATATTATTCAGCTTTTTAAAATAACCAATACAAGTTTTTGTTAATTACCATAAGTATAATATTTTCACTAAAAACTCTCTTCGTCATCAAAATTTAATATAAGCTAATAACTATAAACCAAAATAAACCACATTCCCAATTTTATTGCAGAAATATTATCCATTAACAAACACAAAATTGAACTGTATTTATATATATATATCAGAATATTTTATATATTTATTTTTTTTAATTTTGAACTTTTAACAGCCAAACAAAACTCACATTTATAATTCATTTGAGATATCTTATATATTACAGACGTTACGCAATTTGTTTCTTTAGTATAAAATGTAAACAAATAGGAATCAGCAGATAGCCTCTCATCGCGTGTGTAGTTCCCACACACACCACACGCATACACAACATACACACAACACACACACAACACACACAACACACCCACTTAAATAACACACCACACGGACACCACACACACATACCACACACAGCACACACACCACACATCACACCCACATAAATAACACACATACCACACACATACTACACACACATACACCACGCACATACACCACACATCAAACACACCACACACATATACCACACACATACACCACACACACATACCGCAAACACACACACCACATATACATACACCACACACATACCAAACACACCACATACAAACAAACCACACATACATCACACATACATACACCACACACACATACACTCCACACACATAATACATACACACAACACACACAAACATACCACACAACACACATACATACCACACACACCACACATACTTACCATACATCACAACACTCCACACACATACACCACACATACACCACATATACATATCACACCCCACATACCACACATATATATCACACACCACACACATACTACACCCCACACACTATACACACACCACACCCCCACACCACACCCACACAGTGCTTACACAGTACACACACACACACATCCACACACACACACACCTACTTTTGTGTCTGTACTCATTAGTAAACTCTTATTAATCAACCACACACTTTTATCTATGTATTTCACTCTATCGTTCCACTGTCTAATGCTGACCAGATATCTACCAGGCACACGAGAAGGTCTTTAACAGAACATAAACATTCATAGACAAAAGATATCTTAACAGGAAAAAAAAATACACAGAAAAACATAAAACTATAAAGAAAAAACACAGATATACACAGAGAAAGAAAAATAGACACCGAAAAACTCTAAACTTCACGGGAAAAAACAACTACGAATTATAGAGAAAAACAAACAAACACACACTCACACACACACATTTATATATATATATATATATATATATATATATATATATATATATATATATATATATATACAGAGAGAGAGAGAGAGAGAGAGGGAGAGAAAATACAAAACCACATAGAAAATCACACAGCTACACTAACACAAAATTATACCCCGACAAATAAACATTTACACGGACAGACTTAAGCAAAAACAGAAACTACAAACCTAGAAAATGAAATGACAAACGTATACAGTACTAAATCTACTCAAACAAAACCTATTCCGAATAATATAATCCTACAAAGATGAAAATCGAACATTCGGAATTAAACAAAGAAAAAAAAAGCTACCTACAGCAACGCAAAACCCTAAAATAAAACCCAAGCTTCACATGATCATAAAGATTTTTTGTCTTTGTTTAAATTTAGACGTCACGTGATGAAACGTTTCCAACAAGTTTATTTATAGTTCATTAAATTAATCTCAATAAACACTTTTTTTTTTTTTTACTTTTTCCAGTGCAGATGTCTGGCACAATTAAATGTGACCTCTGTGACCGTTGACCCATCCAAACGAAGCTATAATTAGCAGCGCGTGCTTTTTGTGTGCTGTAGAATCACTGAAGTCATCTGCACTTGCAATTTTGGGGTTTTCCTTGTCGAAGGAAGTTCTATTGGAGGAGGGGGTGGGGTTGGAGACGAGAGTTAAAAATGTGTAAACAGGTCATGTCGATGTGGTCAGAGGCTAGGTCACGACCAACTGGAGTGACCACGTCCACTGATGTCCAGCGAGATGACCAGACTTCCTGGTTCCGGTCAGTTAATTAAGAGAAGTGGAGAGCCCCATTCTTCAAGCCTTTCCGTTTCTATGTATAAAATTTTGGACTTAAAAAAACAAGCACTGCACATTTACAGTTGTTTTGTGTGTGTATTATTTGATGAAAAAAGTACACAATAATTTATAAATATAAAAAACCCCTGAAAAATATTATAACTAGCCGACCAGCGGCGTAGCATATGCCCCACCCTCTTTTTTTTTATCTGAGCCTCGTTCTTAGTCACCGCGAAAGTTACGTGGGGTAACTCTAGTCCGACTTGTAGAAATAAAAGAGTTATCTTTCCGTGACTTTTTCATCGTGGTGTCCCGCATGGTTGGGCCACGAAGAGTATTATATATAGAGATCTTATCTTATTATTTACTCTCTCTCGCTCTCTCTCTCTCTCTCTTTCTTTCTCTCCCGCCAAAGTCTACCTGCCTGAACATTGTTAGAAAAAGAAGACAAAATACGAGCAGATGTAAAGTCCAATTAAAAATTAAACCTGGAAATAAAAAGAAGACAAAATTAATGAAAACAAACCAAACAAAAAGTTAAAAAGCTCTCGAAAATATAAAAAACGAAACGACTTTTTAAAAATTATTCATTCTATAATTTTTGATAATATTTATTTCTATATGTTTCAAACATTTTTACTTTTTATGACGGCATTTTTTTTTCCAGAAATGTTATTTCCCACAAAAAAATCTAAACTAATTAGTTTACAAGAAAAATTAATATGATTTTAATAATATATATTCACGCACGCAAGCGCCAACTCACAAAGAGAAAATATAGCTTATTCATATAAGATACCAGGTCATTACGAGTCGTTTATTTCGTCTATACGTTTGAATCTATCTTTAGAAGACTGAAGTAAACAGCTTCTGTTATAGATATAATAAAACACAAGAATCAAAAACCAAGTCTCTATTGTAAGGTTTTAATTCACTGAATTCACTGAATGAATTTCACGTCACACACAAACAACATTTTGTGAACACAGTCTCTTGAGAAGTTACAACGCACATATGGTTTTTCAAACCGAAATCAGGAAAAAAAATTTTCATATAAAGGAATTATCTCCCTTTCATAGATGTAGTCTTTTGTGTAGAAACTGGAAGCTATTAGTGTGTAAACAAATGTATGTTTACAATTCTCTGGCAACTTTGACGCTTACCTCACTTGACATTGAGGCTTTTTTTTTTTTTTTTTTTAGCATTGACCACTATATTCAATAGTAACACTTTACACCGACACCAATCGTTATAGCAGACCTGAACACTGGCCTGTGACGTGGCAACATGCAGGCAGTGGAGACCAATCACAGGTTTGACGTAGAGATCTATGAAGTGTAACGAGCTATTTGTCTCCTCTGTACAGTATACAAAAGTCACGGGTTAATGTTCAGGCCTACTAGAGACCTGTGACGTGGCGGCAAGCTATTGGTCTTCTATGAACATAAGTTGCAACGTCACGGGTTAGTGTTTGGGCCTACTATAACAATTGGTCTCATTTCAACTGACAAACACCTTGTCCTTCTCTCAATATGGAATATGTTTTAATTTTTTTTTCTTATCTATGGTAACTCTTTCCTAAAATCTTCTTTTCTCTCTAGCTCCGATTCATTCAATCCAGCCGTGTGCCAATGATGACCTCTTGACCAGTACCTTCACCTTTCCTTTTAGTTTCCAGTTTCAGCCTTAACAAGATCAATACAGACCAACGGCCTTAGAAGGCCTGAACACTGACCTGCAACGTCGCAACCCGTGGGCAGTGGAAACCTGAAGTTCCTACGAGTCACAGGTCATTTGCCAACGGTTAACGAGCAGGTTGTCCTGTGGCCAGTACAACGACCAACCGCCTCTACTTTCCCCAACTAAAGTCAGGTGCCCATTAGAAATGGGTGGACTCAGAGGCGCCCTAAAAATCCAGGATTTTAGAAACCCCATCTTCACAGAGATTCGAACACAGGACCTAGGTTCGGAAACCACTCATCCATCGCGCCCCCCTCCCCACCACCACCTTCATACCATTCGTATAGGATTGATTAACAGCTCAAATCCCTTAGTACCAAAACTTTGAAGTCCATTGAATACCAGATGACTGGCTAAGACTTACGTGTCCGGTACTTAGACCCACTCGCCATGTCCTCCTACACCCACCCATCCCCCAAGTTCGTTTATTAGTCGCGTGGTTAGTAAAGAGCACGCAATAAGCTCTCATTATTACTTAATTATCCTAATAACACTACGGGGGCAGCTAATAGCTGAGCATGGTGGCCCGCCCTAATGAAGTCAACGATGTATACTGCCAACTCTTAAATGTCACTAGCCGATAAAATTTCCTGCTAGCTCTAACGTTATAATTGACAGAACGAGATGTGACAATTATCGAACCCAGCCCACACAATACGCTCTTATTACAAACTTCTCTGTAGTCTTTTTCTTGTACAGTACTAATAATCTGAACATAATGCAAAGGTCCTTAATTGCTTTATAATTATTATTTTTTTATCATAATAATTCTTGGTCGCTTTTAAATGTCCAGAAACACCACCTGATTCATCTATGATTGCTTTTTTTCACTAACAATATTCTATAGTAATCTATAGCTACTAGGGGAGGTATGGGTTTCATAATCTGCCCTGGCAGTCTCCTACGTCTGCTCCACTCATTGCTTACCACGTGGAGCGCACCTATTGGTTCCCGCCTAAATAAGAATTAAAATTTGTTGAAGCAGCGAAACCTGAACGTGTGCATGCAAAAGTTCGTATAAAACACGTGTGTGTATCTTATTTATTTCTTATCTTATCTTATATTATTTTATCTTATCAAATACAGACGTTACTTCCAAAAAAGAAGCTGATTACGTCCTACGCGTCATGCATCTAGTCACGCATGTTAACCAATGGCTTAAATTCTGGCAAGTCTTTGGTGTTCCTGGCTGATTCATGCAACCCATTCCATGCTCTAATAGCACTAGGGAAGACCATGAAGATAGAGTTAGATTGTCATCGGTAGCTCATTTTTCGAAGCATGTACAGTACAATCACAACCTTAATATGAATAGAATAATGCATTACCTTTTTTATAACCAATTTCATTAAGATCTATTCTAAAAGGTAAGAAGACGTGCTATCACATAGGCAAGACTTGCTACCATTTAAAGTGGCCCATTCGATGACCACTGGGATCCAAGAGGTACCGTACACCGGACATTGTCCAACAAGTGACAAGTAGAGATTAATATTAAATCTGGAATAGTTCGGACACACAGACTCGGACACTATCATCATTTGTCCATAACGTCCGTCTTTGGATGGCTAAAAGAGAAAAAGAACACAAGGTTCTCTCCCTTTTTAAAGGCTATCCACCTTAATGTACTAATGAAATGAATCCACCAAATATTTCTTGTGATTATGTTCTTTCCTCTGTGTCAACAGTATTGGTCGATGTCTTAGACATAAACAAAATTTAAAAAACAACAGCATCTGTTTCCTTGGCTGACATTTAACAAGGGTGTCATGCGGCCAGCACAACGACCAACCGCTTAAAATTTCATCTACTGTCAGGTACCAATTAGAGTTCCGTCCTCTAAATACCGAAATTCAAATCTCCTTACCGATTATTGCATTCTCTATTGCTAAATTTCTGTCATGAGGCACTGAGCCCCAGAATAAAAGAAAATGTTTTTAAAATGGTTAATGTCTATATGTATAAAATATGCAACAGACATTGTTACTAGACAACAGTGGCGCCCATGATTGTTCTTTATAAGACATCATAAGTGCATTGAGCTTGTTTAAAGATTACATTTGTTATTTTATAAAAGAAATGGAAAGAGAGTAAAACCAATTAAAGATTTCTAAGCTTTAAAAGTCTACACTTTCTAAGCTGTGAATAGGCCTGTGATATTTTTTTTTTTTTTTACTTTTATATCTT
This sequence comes from Biomphalaria glabrata, assembly GCF_947242115.1. Taxonomy (NCBI): domain Eukaryota; kingdom Metazoa; phylum Mollusca; class Gastropoda; family Planorbidae; genus Biomphalaria; species Biomphalaria glabrata. The sequence goes on along the minus strand of NC_074717.1, from coordinate 38,642,478 downwards.
TAGTATAAAAGCTCTTAATTGTGTATTAAATTAGATGAATGCATTTTTTCCCCAGGGCCACGTAATAACTAATCATTGAGCTGAGACTCATTAACGATGACCTATAAACCTGGGTCACGTTGACTTTGATACTTTCATTGACCTGGCTTTAATCGACTAAATATCGTTTTTTTTTAAATATAAACATCCAGTCTAAATATCAACAATCTAGTTCTTGTGCCTGGTACAGAAGTGGGACGAAACGAGGTGGAACTCAATCAGTAATTAAAAATGTAAATAAGGCGCCATGGTCCCTCCACGCCCCGGCCCCCCCCCCCTCACTGTTCTCTCTCCATCCCTTACAGTTCCCTCACCCTTCCAACTTCCTGTCAGGTGAGACGCGCAGATCTCGACTGCAGATAAGACTTATCGTCTGCTAAATATCACGCCATCATCCAAAGCGAAGTTCCGGTCACGTGGCTTGTCACGAATTTTTTTTTCTCTCTTTGTTCGAAAAAGTGTGGAGTTTCATGGCTCAGTCTGGTGATAAACTGTTTGACTGAGTGGTGCTGCTGAAGTCACAGCAGTGGATGACTGGATACAGATCATTACCCTACACACCTTTATCTTTACCTGGATCATATCCATTGGGCTTTTTTTTTCTTCTCTCATAACTCTTTCAAACATTCAGCCTTCAGTTTCCGGTTCTCAGATAAGTAGCACTTTCATATGGAAACCAATTTTTTTTTTTTACAATTTTTTAGATTTCTTTGTTAAACCATGGATAAAACAGACATACATTTCAAATACAAACATTTCGAATAGACATTTAGTAAAAAAAATTATAATACACACCTCTAATACACATTTAAAATACACAATTTGAATATAAATTTAAAATATATATTTGCACTTCAAAAATTCAAATATACATTTTAAATACACATATCAAATACACATTTCAAAAACACATTTCAAATACGTATTTGAGATAAACATTTTAAAAAATGTACATTTCATTTGCTCATTTCAAACAAAGTTTGTTTTTTCTATTGCCCCAGACATACTGTCCTCCGTCTGAACAGGTCCGGGAAACCACAAATTATCGACCTGGTGACATCTAGCACTACGCGTAACAGCTGGATTTTTTGTCCAGGGCTTTGGTATTAGAGGATTTGAACCTATCAAGATCTCATTCGAATGGATAATGATGAATAAACATTGGAATAAATATGGCCAATATACTTCCTAATACGCATTTCAAATAACACTGCCAACAAATGGTTTTTCTAACAATACAAAAAAATTCCACTAAGTTGAATTCGCTGATTCTGAACACGAATACTCGCTTTGCAATCCGAGATTTTAAGTAATTCATGCAAAGCCACTATTCACTGGTAAATTTTATGTATTATATTAGTGTGTAGAGTGAGTATATTCAAGCGAGCATGCCCTAATCAGACTGGACTTGATTAAACAAGTCTGTCGTCTGATGCTAATACTGGAGTCTATACAATGCCAGCTGGACAGAATTCGGATGACCAACCGCAGAGGAAATATTGTTTCACGATGTTATCATGTCAAAGAAATAAACTTGTGCGCTACTGCCTTAACAGACTTGAATAAACTTCTACCCTTAAATAATTATTTAACAACTTTTTAAAGTATGTGAGCAAATGACTTGGTCGCGTAAATCCTCCTCACGTCCGCCTCATGTCCTCCCAACGTCCGCCTCATGTCCTCCTCACGTCCTCCTCACGTCCGCCTCATGTTCTCCTGACTTGACTCGCTGTTTAAGGACTTTTCTTCAGAATTGAACGTTGTCACTAGCCTAATGGAACCCAGGGGGAAAGAGAAAGGCTGGGAGACACTAAGGACATGGACCCGAGGGCGATTGCCCAGAACAAAATCCGGTGGTGAAAATTACTGCTGCAGAACTATGCTCCACTGGGATTCGAAAAGATGAAGTCAAGACACCCAAGCCCAAACCTCCAACAGGTCGACAGGGGATCTCAGTTGGGAAGATTAGAACACGGGACCACTAAGACAACAGTCCTGTCTGCATACCACGTGACCAGGCTGCGATATTTCTGATAAATATCAAGAAATATGATTATTATATACAAATTTCATTTACACTTTGTTTTTATATTTTCAAGTACAGGGAAATCTGGAGAGACAGTGTACACATGTGATTCTTTAACTCACTAACTAACAAAGAAATGAAAGAACATTTTAAAACTCTATTTATAAACTCCTTCTAGTTCGATTCTAAAGCTAGAAAAAAAAATCAAATTAATTATAACAGCTGACCTCACACACACCTTCAAGGCCCTTAGCATCCCTAAGAAGATTCTCATTGCCTGTCAGAGGGTGGTGCCGCTGCAAAACTACCACATCTTCAGAAAAGGGGGTGGGGGGAGAAAACATTTTGTAGGGATTAGTGTCTTGTCAATGTTAATGAATAATTGTGCAAAGTTTTAACTTGATCCGAGAATGGGTGTGGGAGAAAAAACGTGTACAAACTTTTTACCAGACAGACAGAAAAACAGAGTTGATATAAGCTTTGTAAAAAGTGTACACTAATCATCATATAACTTTCTAAGACATAGCTTATCGACACTTCCTGTATTGTGTACACCGGATAGCTAGCTAGACTTTTTCCTTTATAGATAAAATCTCTAATAACTTAGTTAATTTGATTACCATTTCAGCCATATCTCTGAATATCCAAATTCTTCCATCCAACAGGGGGACATCATCAAAGAACGTTTGTGAAACACTGTGCTGAATGCTTATGGCAGATTATTAATATTTCTATATTTTATTTGAGAGGCCCAAGAGCAGAAAAGTTTAGAACCACTGCGATGCCTATCATTATATCCTTGTTATGATGTCTTCCGGTTTTCCCAGTTTGTTTGTGATCCTCTTCCTGTCTGGCCATCTTGCTGGCCATGTAATAAAACATGATCTTTCATGGGAGTCTGGTGGAAAGCTTCCCGCTGGGCAGCGATTTGGGTCGGCGACGGAATTGAAAATCTTGATAAAACTGTACCGACAGCATTTAAAAATAAGGCAAGAGAAGACAGACGGTTTTCTTTACATTCTTTAGAATAATGTTTATTGTTAACATGATGTATTGAGCATTTATCTAGAGAGAATTACCTTTAAGAAATGAATGTGTTTTTCGATACTGACTTGTATTGGAAGCCATATCTCTTTTATATGTAACTGCCTGATTTGTTATTATAGATGTAAAAACAAAATAGCAATAAAATAATCTAGACCTAATGGGTTTGATGAAAAGTCTAAAATTACAGAAAACCATAGCAACTAACCTCACGTCTGGCGAGCAATGTCTGGCACGTGACGAGTAGCTATCCGGCGGCCCGGCCCTCTCGAAACTACAGCCCAGAGAGTTGAATGAAGCTTCAGAGGCTCGTTTACATTAGACTCGACGATTTTTAGCAGCGATGCGGCCCTTGACAAGCGTGTCAACACGATGATTTCCTTCAATCCTGAAGGCACATAAGAAACGTCAAACAAACAAGAAATCTGCCCTGAGACTCGATAGAAATAGAAATGTAGTCTTACAAGTTGAAACAGTCTTTGTCTATCTTTCGTAGCTTTCTCCCATTTAGTAAATATATATATAATTATATAATTATTTTACAATTTTACGGTTTTATAAGAAAAATACTTTTTTTTATGTGTACTAGAAACGTTCTTGCTGGAATTAGTTTTAGATATGCAGCAGGTTCTTCCTCATTAAAGCAAAGGGGTCTGGGTGAGGACCAGTGTGGTTTGGGGCTGAACACAGCGCCAACAGTTTCTTTGCGTATTAAGCTTCAGAAATTCTTTCTCCTGGCGTCTACAACCCTAACCCTGACCCTTTTTTCTCATAGCAAGAAGATCGTGGGACAAAAAATGTGAACGTATAAAAGTGTGTGTGTGGGACGGACATTGAAATGTTTTCTTGCTATCTCTTGCTGCAGACTTTTTTTTCTCTCACAAATCTCATCAAGGAAAGTATTTCCAACAGTAAGAAGAATTGCGACCATTCTGAAGCAAGAAATTCGGCAAGAATCACATTAGCGAAGACGTTTTTAATGTCTGGTTCAAAGAGTTTCGACTCGATATTGCTGCATGCGCCTCTCACAAAAGGAAGATAATCTGACACGTCTCATTTGATATATTTTAATTATATTTTATTTTAATGTCATTTTATTTGGTTGTGACAGAGCGTCGCATGAGGTTTGCGGGACATGTTCTACGACAAAATGAACTACGCATACCAAGAGTTGCGATGACATGGAGGCCAATACGAAGAAAGCGCCAACAGGGACGTCCTTGTATAACTTGGCGCCACACTTTCATGGAGGACCTCAGAACAGTGGACACAAGATGGGAGGAGGCTTCAGACATTGAGAATGACAGATCTTTATGGAGACAGCTTACCGTCCAATGCGCCGAACGGCGCGTGAGGACATAAGTCCTAAGTTTATTTTGTCACATTCCATCATAGATTGATCATTACACTATAAATGTATTTTGTTGCTTGTAGGAGAATACATTTCAGGCAACGCCCCACCTCCTTTTGTTAGGGTGTCGCCCCGCAGTTTGAGATGCGCTGCTGCAGTTTGCCATTGTCCACTACAAGCATACAGCAGCCCTAGATGTACATGTGTCGTCTGTGACTGTTTACAGTAAACACAGTATGTCAGTCCGTCTCGGTAAACAGTTCAAAGCGCACTCCATCGTGGTATACGTATGTTGTCTGTAACTGTTGACAGTAAACACAGTATGTCAGTCCGTCTCGGTAAACAGTTCAAAGCGCACTCCATTGTGGCTATTGTTTCGTTGTTCGTTAAAGTGTATCGCCCTTTGATCATCCTGTTCAGTAAATTAATTGTTATCTCCCTGCTTGATCTAAATTAGAGTTCGGCATCATTTCATGTCATTGCTGTGCAATCTTTTACGAAATAAGGTCAGTAAAGGTATTACTTTCGTTTCAATGTCTTTTTCTACACCATCTTTTATAAAATAAAAACAAAAGCCTAACTATGTTTTATCCGGCTTTGCCATGGTTTTTTTTCTTTTTTACATAGCTCATATCAACTCACGCTGTCTGTCTTGGAGAAATTTTATACACGTTATTTCTCCCACACCCAATCTTGGATCTAGTTGAAATTTTGCATAATTATTTTTTGTACCTGACAAAAATAAAAGAAACAATTAAAAAAAAAATCAATTAATTATTTAATAAACTATTGGTAATTATTTTGCTTTGTATTAAACAAGGGATATAAATAGTTTATAACTGATGTGGTTTTACAATAAGTTGAATTAGTTCTCTTTGGGAGGCTTGAGCCCTGAGTGAACAAGGTTTATTATTCATTTGAAAAGCGATCACGATAATATTCACACAGATCTCCCTTTCCCCATCCCCTTCCCTTTCCCAACTGGTCCAGATCAGTGATCATAGCGTATAGAGAAAGCTACAAGCATGAAATTGCGCTATAAACAAAAACAATTGGTAAAAATATTTCTAATCGCACAGAATTGTTAGTCTAGATCTATTACAAATTTTAATCACACGACTCCAAACTAATTGATACACTCACACTTATCATAAGCTTTGCTTTTTAAAAAAATATTTTTCATGGTTTTCTTCTTTCGTTTGGTCTTTGTTTCATTATATAATAAAATGCATTTATACTGTTGTAATAGTCAAAATCTATGATAAGATACCTGATTGACCTAAATCTAGTAGACTCTCTTGCTGTAGGCCCACTTTACATGTTCTAATACCACCGCTATTATCTAAGGCTCGTTCATGCCGAGTTTCGGGTTGGATTTCATACATACATTCCTACACACATACATCTGCGGCATTTTACGTCTCAATATACGATGTCTTCCCTTTTGAAACTCCCATGTGACTAAAGAGGCCAATCCTTGATACACAGCTGAGGTCAAAGGTTGGGTATATTTAAACACCAGGCACCGTTGCATTTTCATCCTTCTTTCTACTACTGTTGTGTATGGCATCTGCATACATACATACATACATACATACATGCATACATACATACATACATGCATATATACATACATACATACATGCATACATACATACATACATTACATACATTAGATACATTACATACATACATACATACATACATACATACATACATACATACATACATGCATATATACATACATACATACATGCATACATACATACATACATACATACATACATACATACATACATACATACATACATACATTACATACATTAGATACATTACATACATACATACATACATACATACATACATACATACATACATACATACACATACATAATATATACACATACACATACATAATATATACACATACCTACTCCATACATTCTACTTTATATATTAGATTTACATATTTGGTATGTGTTCCGATGAAGACTAGAGTCATGAATTTAAGGATTTTATAAAACATTCCTAACTCCAAGGCTTTAATTGATAGATGACACTAGTTAAATGGGGGAGGGGGGCGTTGTGCTGGCTACATGACACCCTCGTTAACCGTCGGCCATAGAAACAGATGAGCTTCTATATCCCCTGCCCCACGAACTGCAAAGTCTAACTGGTCCACTTCAATTTAAAACAACGCACTTCGCTAGAGATAGATTACATCTGGAAACAAAAAATGTTTAATTGATAAAATTGTCCAAAAAAAAAATCGTTTTTGTCTCAATCTATGACTAAGGTGCACACATGGCTGAGTCCCCCCACCTTTACCCACCCACAGCTCACCTGGCTTTAACACAGACGTGAGCAATGCTAAACGGTTAACCAGTTTAAATAAAAAGAGAAAGCATCCCTTCCATTCTAACCTGCAGACGACTGAATGTCTGCTCCAGTTGCAATATGTTGGCCGTAAACCATAAAAATACACCAGATGCCCCGAACCTGTGATATTGCCCAAAAGCTGTACATAAAGTTGACCGTAAGGGTAATCAAATTTTTATGCTTTGGGAAACTTTCTTAACGCTTTATGTTTTTGGCGCGCATTCCTTAATCCACCCGTTTCCTTATTTTTTCTTTCTTTTTCTTGAAATTCATTTCCTGTTTGTGTTTCTTTACTTTTTAGAAAACGCTCTGCCTCAAACTTTAATGGCGTCATGTTTGGGAACATGTCTCTAATCTCGTTTGTTCCGTGTGAATTGTTGCCATAACATTGTTACTGACTCAGTGACTCCATTATGTCCATTAGCTATAATAAAGTTTTAACAATTGCGATCTATTTAATACTAAGTAATAGAATAAAGTTTGACATCCTTGACAAGCTTTTAGGACAAATGGCTGACGTTTCAAAGTTTCAATCTCTCTCGGTCAGTTGTTGGGTAGAAGTCTCAAGACATTGGAGAGCTTCGGTTCATGGGCCAAATATGGCCAGCTGGCCGTAGGTGAGGAATATATATTCTATATCACTTCACGATATGTTTTTATTGTTAGAATGTAAATCCTAACACGCGTATATGTGTCTGTGTGAAACACGAGGCTTGTAATCGGTCTCTGAGAAATAATAATCCTGAGCCAATTTCCAACAAATTTACCAGAAATCTAGACCAAACGAAATTGTGGACCACCGTTTAGATTGTTGACTCCTCTTCTTCTTTTCCTGTTTCTTTCTTGACGATCTGATGTCGTAACTCAGTTACTCGGTAACGACATTAGATCGACTAATTACCTATTAACCTTGTTCCCTAGCGCGTGCCAGAATGACCGACATGCCCCCCCCCCCAGTAGGTGTTTCTAGAAAAACACTGTCAGCCAATAAGAAGTAGGGGACGAGTTGAGGGAATTGTAAACTGGGGCAAGAAGGGACTACGCTGGACCGTCTGGAAGAAGGTCAGTCCGGACAATCTAGAGGCTGTTGACGAGGTCTTGGCAAAACAGTGTAGACGTCACTCAGCACCATGGTCATCTTGAGATGGAAAATACTGTTAGGGCGCGCCCCCCCCAGAGACCGCGGGACTGGATAGAGAGCTATTACCCGCGCTTCAAGAAAAGAAGAAGAAAAAAAACACACTTTACATTGTCACTTAATGAAGATAAAGAAATATCGTTTATTTACTACGAGTTTAGTTTTATGATTGAAACGTTTCAAATGTCAGCATTCTTCTTCAGACAAGAAACTATTACAGTATTGCGTGACTTTTTGGCGAGAGTTGTGTCCCTTTAAACTTTCTTCACACTGGGATTTAATGATTATTTCTATCAAAATGGGTTGCTGCTCTGTCAGTCATCAACAGTTATTGACATTGACATAAATTATATAGATGTTTTTACGACGATACACAATCCAAGTTTGTGTAGCTTAATTTCACTTGTACACATTTGATTATTAAATATTGTAAAAATGGATTTATCTTCCGTGAATTCTAGTCTGTTGGTCTTTGACGTCATGTCAGTGTTGAGATAATTAGAGTAAGCACAAAGATATAGACTTAACTAGACTTTATTCACAAATAAATTAAACCACAATCTTATCTTATATAATACATACTAACACCGGAAAGAAAAGATTACGTCCTACGCGTCATACATTTAGTCATGCATATTAACCAATGACTTAAATTCTGCCAAGTCACTGGTTTTCCTGGCTAGCTCAGGCAACCCATTCCATGCTCTAATAGCACTAGGGAAGAAGGAGTATTTGTACAAATTTGTCCTAGCATATGGGATGAGGAATGTGCCTTTGTCTTTGTGTCTTTCAGAGTATTTTATTAAATTTTGTTTTTGTATTTGAAGATTATGGTTCAGTGTTTTATGCATAATTGCTACTTTACTTTTGAGCCTTCTGTCCTGAAGGCTTTCTAAATTTAGTGATTTTTACTAAAGGTGTTACTCTAGTCCAATGTGAATATTCGTTTGTTATGAATCTCACTGCTCTATTTTGTGTCTGTTCCAGTTTCTTAATGTTTTCTTGAGTTGAGGGGTCTCAAACAGAGGATGCATATTCTATTATTGGCCTAACCAAGGTTAAATAACATTTTGGTTTTATGTTAAACAATACATATAGGAAGTAGTAGGGTATAGCCATCTGGACCTCACTCTTGTACAATTTTGTTCAAACAATGAACGACTCCTTCTGGACCCAAGACTTAACAAGAACCTTCAAGAAGGCTAAAAATAAAAATCTCTTCATTCTGGAGCATAACTCAGACCAGAGCAAGGGAAGATAATTGCTTAACAAGCACTAAGAGGCTTTAAAAAAAAAAAGGATAGCAGAATGCGAACACTAAGGCCAGGTAGCCAGGCCTACATTTAGACAGACTATACACTTGCCAGAGTGGCTGAACATAATGTTGGCCATAAGTTACCCATGAATATCCTTGCGCCCCATCATGCGTGTGCGCCCCTTCAAGCACGGGCGCCCTTATTGAGACCCAAATGGATGCAGTAAGATAATTGAAGAGCATCAGCTTCTTCTATCTGACTTCTGAACAAAGAAGTTCGATCAAACTCAGCTGTCTTAACAAAAAGGTTGCTGATATTTTTTTTCTAAATTTATATCAATCACTAAATTGTATCAGTAACACGAAAATCTGTCAATGAGACCAATACATCATTTCACTATTACGAATCTATCACCACTATAACTCATCCTTTCAAGTTAGCGTTCATAGCAGTAAATAATCTGACCAGGATGTTATAATGACTCGATACTTTTAACAAAATGGCGGCTTGATCAATGAAACGCTTTACTGTGTGGCTAATAGAGCGCGAAGTCGAAATGATATTACATTGAGACGATTAGATGGTAACACCATTTAGAAGATTTAAATAGAAAGATCAAACAATTTAATATGATTATTACAAAGCTTATATCAAATCACTCTCTCTCTCTCTCTGTCTGGTACAAATCTTGTACATGTGATTTTTACCACGTCCCATTATTCCATCAAGTTGAAACTTCGCACATATATTCATTCTCGATGACATCACATGGATCTATAAACAAAATTAACCAGTTAGTTAATTAATGTTAATTATTTTTGTAAAAGAAAAAAAAGAAGATAAATCTTGCAGTTTGAAGTGCGATATGTCAATTAATTGTGTGATTCTTTCCCTATTATCATCATCATCATCATCATCATCAAACTCCATTAGAGTGAGGGCTTGAGAGGCTCAAATCCTCTCTTGCAAAAGCCCTGGACAGAAACCCTGCTGTCTTGCGTAATATAAGCTTTGTTATTTGGAAGCGCTTTTTAAATAATTTCGTTTGTTTACTCAATGCGCCTGCCTTTGTTTATTTGCTATAAAACAACGCTGGCAGTGGCGTCTCCTTAAATCTTTTTTCGTGTCCACTAAATCTAACAATCAATTCTTTCTGCTTGTTTCTTTCAATCGCCTATACATTGTGTATAACTTAGGGGCGTGCTGGACGAAACCGTGGAACACATTCTCTACGAATGCAGGGTGCTCAGAAACACATTCAAAGATACAACTAGTCTTGGAACAGAACTGGTGCATGCTGGGGGTCTTGCTCTGTACGGAGATAGGCAGACCCTACAGAACACTGCCAGATACCTGGACCGTGATATAAGGGATTAATCCCAGTAAGGAGACTTAGTGCATGGAGGCTTACAAATGGTCGAGTGGGCAAGCTCTTGGCTTCTAAACTAAAGGTTATCGAATTTGAACCCCGGTGAAGATATGAATTTTGAATTTGGGGATTCTTAGGTCCGCCCAACTAGAAGAAAGGGAAAAATAAACGTGGCTGGTCAATGTGCTGGTCACATGACACCTTCCTTAACCATCATCTGCCCTCCATAGATCGCTAGGTGAATCCAAATTGAATCAATAAATTCCTAAAAATAATTCAATCAATTCCTTTATGTTTTCTTTAGTACAGTACCCAATACTAGCTATAGTTTAAATCTTATTCTAGACCCGCCCCCCCCCCCCAAAAAAAAAATCGATTTCAAAATGATATAAGTTTTGTTAAAACGCTTGTAGAAGACACAACACACATACAGTGTTGATACATAAAACATGAGACAATATATCAGATAAAATCCGGGACTCAGGATCGTCCAGGTAAAAACACAGCACCACCAACCATTGCTCACCTCCCCCCCCCCCCCGCTTGACAACAATGCCGGGTCGTAATCCTCCTCCTCTTAGTGTGGTATGCAGACTTGGATAGTTAGCCCTATTGATTTGACCACTCGCGGTAGCCTGAACTGAAGATGGCTAATTTTTATGTGAACCAAGAGGGCATTTTGATGTGAACCAAGAGGGCATTTTGATGTGAACCAAGAGGGCATTTTGATGTGAACCAAGAGGGCATTTTGATGTGAACCAAGAGGGCATTTTGATGTGAATCAAGAGGGCATTTTGATGTGAACCAAGAGGGCATTTTGATGTGAACCAAGAGGGCATTTTGATGTGAACCAAGAGGGCATTTTGATGTGAACCAAGAGGGCATTTTGATATGAACCAAGAGGGCATTTTGATGTGAACCAAGAGGGCATTTTGATGTGAACCAGGAGGGCCGTTCATTAGTGAGTGTTTTGGAGTGATACAGTCTGTCTGAGACAGCAAAGTTATGCGTTTGTCTGAGTGTGTGTGTGTGTTTGAGTTTGTGTGTATCCTTAGTTGAATATAAGGGGCGTGTTTGTTATTTGAAATTGTGCCAACCTTTAAATACCTTGGTACTATCCTAGACAATAAACTAAATTTTACTGCAAATACTGATTATATCAGCAAAAAAGGGCAGCAAAGATTACGACTACTAAGAAAACTGTCCTCGTTTAATGTTAGCGAAAAGGCCTTGGCTATGTTTTATCACGCTCACATCTGCAATATTTTAAGTTTCAATATCACTGCCTGGTAAGGCAATCTGAGCATTAAAAATAAAAATAAACTTAATAGAATCCTAAATGCTGCTGGCAAAATCATTGGCCAAAAACAAACCCCATTTGGGCAGTTGTTTGAGACAAACATCTATAAAAAAGCTAACAAGATCCTCGAAATAAAGAATCACCCTTTGTGTCAGGATTTTGTGATTTTACCATCACAAAAGAGATACAAGACACCGATAGCAAAGACAAACAGACACAAACACTCTTTTGTTCCCCTGGCAATCAAATCATTAAATAAGAAATATCTGGTATAAACTTTGTCACATGTAAATTATGAGTGAGTCTGGTGTGAATGTACACTTTGGTTTCTTATAGTTATAATGTTTTTTGTTTGGTGTAATGCACAAATTGTAAGACAAATTTCCTTACGGATAATAAAGATTATTATTATTATTATTATTATTATTATTAAGGTACCAGTTTGTTTATAACGAGTGTTTGTGTTTGTTTGTGAGTCAGAGATGGCGACCAATTCAAACTAATGTTAAACTGTAAAAGTCCAGTTCGAAATTAATGAGCAGAAGAACTGAAGAGAGAAAGTATCATTCAGGTACTACAACTAGAACTATTTATACATGGTTACGTTCTCTGACTACCAGTCTGTTCTCTCTGACTACCAGTCTGTCCTCTCTGACTACCAGTCTGTTCTCTCTGACTACCAGTCTGTCCTCTCTGACTACCAGTCTGTCCTCTCTGACTACCAGTCTGTTCTCTCTGACTACCAGTCTGTTCTCTCTGACTACCAGTCTGTTCTCTCTGACTACCAGTCTGTTCTCTCTGACTACCAGTCTGTCCTCTCTGACTACCAGTCTGTCCTCTCTGACTACCAGTCTGTTCTCTCTGACTACCAGTCTGTTCTCTCTGACTACCAGTCTGTTCTCTCTGACTACCAGTCTGTCCTCTCTGACTACCAGTCTGTCCTCTCTGACTACCAGTCTGTTCTCTCTGACTACCAGTCTGTTCTCTCTGACTACCAGTATGTCCTCTCTGACTACCAGTCTGTTTTCTCTGACTACCAGTCTGTCCTCTCTGACTACCAGTCTGTCCTCTCTGACTACCAGTCTGTTCTCTCTGACTACCAGTCTGTTCTCTCTGACTACCAGTCTGTTCTCTCTGACTACCAGTCTGTTCTCTCTGACTACCAGTCTGTTCTCTCTGACTACCAGTCTGTCCTCTCTGACTACCAGTCTGTCCTCTCTGACTACCAGTCTGTTCTCTCTGACTACCAGTCTGTTCTCTCTGACTACCAGTCTGTCCTCTCTGACTACCAGTCTGTTCTCTCTGACTACCAGTCTGTTCTCTCTGACTACCAGTCTGTCCTCTCTGACTACCAGTCTGTCCTCTCTGACTACCAGTCTGTCCTCTCTGACTACCAGTCTGTTCTCTCTGACTACCAGTCTGTCCTCTCTGACTACCAGTCTGTCCTCTCTGACTACCAGTCTGTCCTCTCTGACTACCAGTCTGTCCTCTCTGACTACCAGTCTGTTCTCTCTGACTACCAGTCTGTTCTCTCTGATTACCAGTCTGTCCTCTCTGACTACCAGTCTGTCCTCTCTGACTACCAGTCTGTTCTCTCTGTCTACCAGTCTGTTCTCTCTGACTACCAGTCTGTCCTCTCTGACTACCAGTCTGTTCTCTCTGACTACCAGTCTGTTCTCTCTGACTACCAGTCTGTTCTCTCTGACTACCAGTCTGTTCTCTCTGACTACCAGTCTGTTCTCTCTGACTACCAGTCTGTTCTCTCTGACTACCAGTCTGTTCTCTCTGACTACCAGTCTGTTCTCTCTGTCTACCAGTCTGTCCTCTCTGACTACCAGTCTGTTCTCTCTGACTACCAGTCTGTTCTCTTTGACTACCAGTCTGTCCTCTCTGACTACCAGTCTGTTCTCTCTGACTACCAGTCTGTTCTCTCTGACTACCAGTCTGTTTTCTCTGACTACCAGTCTGTTCTCTCTGACTACCAGTCTGTTCTCTCTGACTACCAGTCTGTTCTCTCTGACTACCAGTCTGTTCTCTCTGACTACCAGTCTGTTCTCTCTGACTACCAGTCTGTTCTCTCTGTCTACCAGTCTGTCCTCTCTGACTACCAGTCTGTTCTCTCTGACTACCAGTCTGTTCTCTCTGACTACCAGTCTGTCCTCTCTGACTACCAGTCTGTTCTCTCTGACTACCAGTCTGTTCTCTCTGACTACCAGTCTGTTTTCTCTGACTACCAGTCTGTTCTCTCACCCGACAGTAAAAGTAGAAATAGCTGAGCCTGTTAGTTTGAACCCTCGGGTCCAACAGTTCGGGGTCAGTGCGAACCAATCTTCGCCACCTTGATAATGAGATAGGCGCCTTGCTGGGCAGTTATTTCATAGTTCTTGACATCGATACCGGAAATTGATAACTCCCTCCCCCGCCTCACACTTCAGACATTCGCCTCTTCCCTACCCTCTTACTGTAATAATAATAATAAAAAACAATTGAGGACCGCTCTTTCCACTCCCCCGACTTCTCCCAACCTCCCCCAAATCTCGGACGAAACGAGTGACGTCATTGTACGTCTAGTTTTCTCCGCTTATAAAGTACTTTTCATTAAAGCAAGTTTTCCCGCCATTTTCCGATCATTTGAATTGGCACGATAAATCTGGAGATGTTCCCGCTTTATACAGTCTCAAGCACAATGATACATCTGGAGTTGTTCACGCTTTATACAGTCTCAATAACAATGATAAATCTGGAGATGTTCCCGCTTTATACAGTCTCAAGCACAATGATAAATCTGGAGATGTTCCCGTTTGATACAATCTCAAGCACTATGATAAATCTATTGATAAAAAAAAGTGTAAGAAAAAAAGTCTTCCCCCTTAAACATCCCCACTCCAAAGACAATATATACTGGCTACGCCCATGTAGATAATATATCACAATGGATATGAACTGAGAGGATACCTAGTTGTACTCATTTTAGTTCAAAGAAAGTGTAATTATTATTTTGTTTCTAGAATGGGTATAGATGTTCATGTTTACCAACTCATTTGTTTCGATAATGAGGCATATCTGAATGAAGTCTTTAGCATTTGAAGCGCTATTCCATTACGACTAGATCTAGAGGTAAAACTAAAAATCCTACAAATTTTCAGAGTGACTATGAAAGTCTATTTTACTCCATTATAACTATTTAATTATTTTTTGGGGGGTCTAATTCTGTTATGTTTGAACCAATGAATATACACAAAGGAAAATAGCATTGTACTGTCAACGCAATCTTAAATATAAAATCGTCACAAATAGTAGCACAAAAAAGAAACCGTTACAATGACCTCCTAGTCCACACAAAAAAGAAACCACGAAATTGCGACGGGTAAGGTTCAAACCCAAGAACAACGATACGGCAGTTCAGAGCACGTACCACACAACCAGTATGCTATCCATTTATTTTTAGGATCTAATATAAGATGACCTAAGTTTTAGGCGGGCGACTTCATATGTACAGATATTTTAATTATTTTTGTGTAAAAAAAAATACAAAAATTAAGCCGATTGTGAAGACCTAATGTCTTTTTCTCATTACACATTTTTGATCCACGCTCCAAATGTTTGTCCTTGACCTCATTCCCATATTTTATTTTCGTCCATGCAAGTTATGAAAATTTCCTGACGTCAAGTACAGTAATGACAGAAGAAGAGTCAAAACTTTTTCTTACTTGACAGTTATCGAAACAAATTTAAAAAATTATTATTCCAAGCAGTTAATTAAAGATTAACTGGACGTCTACTGGCCGTCAATCTTTAAAAGTTTATGATTATTTTTATTAATTTATTTTATTTATTTTTATTTTGCATCAAGCAAACATAGGCAGGAAGTAAAAACCCATCTGATAACGTATTTTATCATTTTTGTTTCTTTCTAAATAGACATGTCAATTGATAAGATGTTTCTCATTTTTTTTTTTTTTAGAAACTCCTCTAGGATGGGAGTGAATACTGAAGCATGATCTAATCATTTTGTGAAGCTCATTAAGTTTTTTCGCCTTTCATTAAAAACAAAAAAAAGGGGCGCAGACGTTAACCATCACAGAACATAATCGGACTTCCGGTTCCCGGTCTTCAAAGAACAGCGACAATGGGCACATGTGGAAAGCAACTACTTCCTGTTTAGCAGAAGACCATATTTAATTGAACCAATGTTTTGTTTTTACTTTGTGTCTTTTGTTTTTTTTTTTTTATTTTCTTGCATGTATAACTAATATGTATGCCGCATTCTTCAAACTCTATAGTCCTATAGTTGTCATTAAAAATGGTCGTATGAAATGAGCGATGGATTGTCATGGTTATCCAAAGTTCAAATCCTACCGTTTCTGAAAGAGTGTACTAATAGAATTAAAAAAAAAAAACCAACGAAACGTTAGGCAAGCTTTCTGAACTAATTTTTTTTTTAATTTCTCTTTCTTTTTAATTTTTTGACAGGCTGAGCATCTGACATCTGACATTTGTTTTTGAAAACTTGAGAACATATAACAACGATCAGCTCGATACATCTTTTTCCCACTACGTCTAGACCTCCTCAACACACACACATACACATAAGACATCTAAAACATTTCAGGATATGGCCTTCAGAATATTACCAAATTATCTCAACTCTTTTGATTAATAGACGTATACAAAATAAACACATTAAGAAGTTCCATATTTTTTACTCAAATTATAAAAGTTGAGATTTTAAAGAACCGAAAAGATGTCAAATAAAGGTTTTAATACGTAAGAAAATTACAGTTTGTGTTCAATATTAATGTGACAATGTAAATAAGAAAAGACAGCAGGGCGAGCTCTATTGTGGATTCAAACTAAACATACCAAGGCCCCACCATTCAAGGGCCCATTTCGCTGAGAGCTCGCGTAGCGCTATACCACAACCACAAAAAATGCCAGCATACACATTAACCAGTTCCATTTCCGACTTGCTATTATATACGTCAAGTGTCAAATTTTATTATTTTCAATTTAAGTACATTTAGATCTAGTTGACATGACATGATGAAAGCCTCCTGATCAACGTATACGCCTTATTCTTGTACAAACTAGAACCGGCCCTGAAAACAGACATATCGACATAAACAGACATAGGGACACACTTCTAAAAATAACATCTGCATTGCACAGACCCGGATGTAAAAAAATGTTCACCTAAACTTTCACCTAAACGTCATACAGCAAACATGCCAACCATTAAACCGGATGTTGCACTGGCATTGCCAGATTTCTGTACATAGGCTCAACTTGTAAGTCTAAATGAAAAATACATTTGTAAAAGAAAGATTTAGTTGAACATTGCCAGGGCATAATAGTGTATAATTAAATACAAGTAGATCTCACTATCTATCTATCTATCTATCTATCTATCTATCTATCTATCTATCTATCTATCTATCTATCTATCTATCTATCTATCTATCTATCTATCTATCTATCTATCTATCTGTCTATCTATCTCTCTCTCTCTCTCTCTCTCTCTCTCTCTCTCTCTCTCTCTCTCTCTCTATATATATATATATATATATATATATATATATATATATATATATATATATATATATATATATATATATATATTTCCTTCTAGAAGTCGTTGTGGCTGGGTGGTAGAGCTACTGGCTTCCGAACCGAGGATATCGAGTTCTACTACCAATAAGGGCTGGAGTTTTGAATTCAGGATTATTAGGACGCCATGAGCCATGGTGATTGGCATACGTGGGCAGAGTAAAGGCGCTTGGTCGTTCTGCTGGCCACCTGACATCCTCGTTTACCGTCGGCCTTATTAACAAATAAACTTTGCATCATCACCTCCTATACATAGTCAGGGCTGAAGGGGAGGATTACCTTTGGAAATCTTAATTTTGGACCCAAAAATCGATTTTTAGATTTAAACATATTTAGATAGCTTATCCATTTATTTACTTGATAAGTACTTTAATTTTTTTTAAATAATGCTTTAAAACATATTTTTTTACATTTTTCGGGTGTATATTAATGACGATTTTATAAGAAAATGCAAAAATTCTCCATAGTTACAGGTTTAATAATTTTTGTGCATTGAAAATAAAATAGTCATATTTGGTATCAATTTGTTCAGCGTCCAAAGGTCTTTTAAGATTTGGCATCACTTCCTAATCTTTTATTAGCACATTTTCGCTATATTTAGAAACTTACGTACTCTTTTTGATTAGTTTTGGTGTAAATATAGACCCGCTTATAAATGCTGCGTTCTGATTGGTCTATCCTAGGATAGCCCTAGCGACCTAGTGTACGTCAGGTTATCGAGAATAAATGGCTGAACTGCCTACATACAGCGTGTTGAAATTATCATATGTGAAAAACTAACATTTACTTTCTAAACAGTTTTAAAGTTTTAGTATCTTAAAATAAACGTTTTATATGTTCTGTGCTTGCTTTTCTTACATCTTGTAAGTAGAATTATCAACATTTTACAGTTGACTGAGTTGTAGATCTAATACTATAACTAGTCAGACTAGTCTCTCTGGCGACTCTGCTGGATTGCCTGGATATATCATATTATTCTTGTCTAGATTTATCTAGATTCTATATATATATATAAAATATATAGTCTAGATCTAGATCTATATTGATCATATTCTAGAGCTTAGACTTCTACGATTGTGACTTATTCAGTGATTGTTTTCAAGTTCATTCTTATTTGAGCTTGACTAGATCTAGATCTAATCTAAGTCTTATCCATAATTATCATCACATCTACTATCATCTAGCTTTACTGCTCTAGACATTCTAGATTCTAGCTCTAGTGCTAGCCATGGGAAGATTAAAAAAAAGAAGTAAACAACTTCTAGAGGCTCGCAAGATTGCCAAGATGAAGAACACTGTTCGAAAAGATCATGAACTAGATCTAGACAAAGTAACACCAGCTCCTTCAACTCCAACTAACTCGTCAGTGTTGTTGTCTATGCAAACAAGTTCCAAAAAAAAAACTGTTGATATTCCTGCTATGGACATTGGAAGCTCTAGCTCTCTATTTAATGATCAGTCAGCTAAACAAGCATATAGAACAATCATTGACATTAGTCAAATTGAAAAATTGCTTTCACCTCTTCTGTGTCCTTATTGTAATGCTGATGGTCTAACTTTGCATTCAGATGACAACAGTCGTTTCGGACTTGTATTAAAACTGAAACTTTACTGCGATAATTGTGGCACTGTGGTGAATGATGTTTTTACATCTGAACGCTCACTCAATGATAAAAAATTTTCCATCAACACATCTGCCGTTGTTGCCTCCTCATTGTGTGGACTAGGACCATTAACGTTCAACAATTTTTGTGAACATTTAGACCTACCGGGTCTATCAGCCAAAAATTTCTACAACAGGACAAAGTCTATTTATAAGGATGCTGAAGATGTTCGTCAGGCTTTGCGTAGTAAAACTATTCGACTTGTAAGAAAGGAACATGCAAAAAATAGCAATTCAGCTCTAAGTGATGATGACATTTTGGACATTGCCGTTTCATTTGATGGTACTTGGATGACCAGAGGACACAAATCAATGATAGGTGTTAGCTGTGTCATAGATGTATTGACAGGCTATGTCATTGATTTTGAAGTACTATCTAGCTTTTGCCAAACTTGTAGCACAACTGGTACTAGACTAAAAGCACAATCTCCTGCACTCTACAAAGAATGGTTTGAATCTCACAAACCTGATTGTGATATCAACTATACAGGTGAGATATTTTTCTATTGTTTTAAAACCTTTTACAGTAATTAAAATCTAGATTCATTTTTATACTGACATGTTTTTTTTTAATTATTTAAAAACAGCATACAAAACAGTTTATTGTCTTTCCATTAACTTTTTGTTTTATATTTTTCAGGATCGTCTGGAATGATGGAAACACATGCGGCCGAGATCTTGTGGAGGAGATCCATTGAGAATTTCAAATTGCGCTACACCACTATGTTGTCAGATGGTGATTCTAAAGCCTTTAATAAAGTCTGTGAAATAAAACCCTATGGAGATGTACCTATAACAAAAGAAGAGTGTGTCAACCATGTGGGGAAAAGGATGGGCACTGCACTCCGTAATTTGGTTACAGATTGTAGCAAGAAAGGAATTTCACTTGGAGGTAATGGTGTAGGAAAACTTACACAACAAACAATCAAAAAACTGTCCAAGTATTACACCAGAGCGATACGGAAACACAATGGTGCTAAGCAAATGAGAAATGCTATACTTGCGAGCATGTATCACAATTTTTCGACTGATAAGAGGCCGATGCATCATCTGTGTCCTTCAGGTGCAGATTCTTGGTGTTTTTATAAGTCTTGTGAGGCAAAAAATGTAAAGCCTGGTAAACACAGTCTCCATATACATACGCCTCTCAATTATGACTTACTAGCAGAACATCTGAAACCTATATACAAAAGATTGTCAGAGCCTCAACTTCTACAACGATGTTTGCTTGGCTCAACTCAAAATGCGAATGAGTCTTTTCATTCATGTATTTGGAATATTTGCAGCAAATCAAGATTTTCTTCACTAAAAAAAGTTAACTTTTCTGTTTTAGCTGCAGTAGGACAATTCAATTTTGGCTTTTCTTTTGGTAGTGAAATAAAAAGTTTTTTCAACTGCCAGGTAAGCAAAAGCAGCCAGCGACTTGGATTATTGAGACTTAAGAAACGCTTGAAAAATGCAGCTTATAAAAAACAACAAGTTGTAAAAAGAAGACTGTTATTAAGAAAGGAGGCTAAGGCACGTAAAGAATTGCAGTTTATTGAAGCTGAAGGAGTTTCATATTCATCTGGACATTTTTAAATTTTTTATGTAAGTTCTCAATTTTTGCTTTTTTTTCTCATTTCTGTTTTTTCTTAATTAGTCTTCTTAAAAGTCTTATAATTTAAGAACTAGTTGGTTTAATGATTTGAAATTTTGAATAACACTAGTTTACATGCTGTTCTTTAACTTACAAGTGTTATATATTCAAATATAGTTAGTTAACTTAGTTTTACAAACATCATTTTATTTAAAATCAGTTTTTCTCAAAATGGCCGTTTTCCAAAAATGCATTCACTAAAATTTATAAATCTTTAGAACCATTAAAGATATTTACATGAAATTTAAAACACTTATAGATCTATTGTAATACTTTCATGTGACATCTTGATTTTTTAAATATATTGTTTGGTTTTCATTTTCTATTGACATGAATGTAAAAAATATATATTTTTCTTTAAAAAAATGAATGATCAACTTTACTCTTATATGTTAAAAACAAATATTAAATTATAATAAATTTTGAGATGTCACTTTATTCTTTGTTGTTTTCTTTTTCAAATGAAAAAGATTTCACTCATATTTGTTTATTAGTTAAAGAGAAATAGCATTTTAAAAATCATATACAAAAAACAAGATGGCGGCCGTTTCCATGGCAACCACAAAAGTCAAACACATTTTTTCTATGTTTTTAAAATCAGGATGAGTTACTGTATCAACCATACAAGTTTGATAAATTTCTGATAAATATTGTTACGAATGAACAGTGACAGGTAGAGGTCACTATGTGTGACCCCGGCGAGATGACACAGCACCGAGTGTTATCTGGAATCTATGCATGTAAACAAAGACAGGATGGGACGTGCCTCACGTGTTGTTCCAGAGGACGAACAGATTTACGAAGGGGGGCATTGTGACAAATGAACAGTGACAGTTAGAGGTCACTACGTGTGACCTCGGCGAGATGACACTGCAGCAGGCATACTCTGGAATCGACATGTATAAACAACAACAGGATGTGATGTTTCCTCCCATGTTGTTCCAGAGGGTACTAGCAGTGTTTTTGCAACAATAGACAAGCGATTAGGGACTCTTTATAAACCAGAGATGTTCATGTGAAAAGAGTCAGTACAGTCGTCGATACTGTTCTCTACTGTGCGAGACAGTAGAAGAGAGTGGACTTGAGCCGTTACAGTCGATACAGTCGATGTAAGACGTATACGCTACATGTTACAGTGACGAATTGTTATAGTTATAATTCAATAAAGTTATTTAAAGCTGAAAGTTGAGTCGTCAAGTTCTTTGCAGTGTTTCTTTTATTTGTGTGCCTAGTACATTTAGCCAGAAAATCAGAAATACGTAACAATTGGTGTCAGAAGTGGGATGTTTTCTGGCTGAAATGTCTTCGAGGAAACTACTTAACCAGCTGTTGGTCAAAGAATTAAGGCAAGAACTTCGTGAGAGAGGTCTGCAGCTCAATGGTAACAAAGAAACACTAACAGAACGCCTAAGACAGGCCCTTATTGAGGAAGATCAAGATCCAGATGAATACATATTTGAATTAAACCCAGATATGACAGAGGTCCTGAGTAACATGCAGGGCCAGATGGACTTAATGAAGGAGAGCCTCAAGAAAATAAACGCCATGAATGAAAACGTAAATGAACTGATGAGCTCTATGAACGAGAAGATTGACCAGAGAGTCAACACTGTGGAAAAAGAAATGGAAGAGATAAGGACTCATGTCCAAGAACAACTGAGTAAGGAACGGGGTACTAGAACAAAAACATTAGTGCCCGAAATCTCTGGGAAGATAAAGCCGCCTGTGTTTGATGGATCCATCTCATGGACTGTTTACAAAAGACAGTTTGAGGCAGCGGCCAAGGTTAATAACTGGAACACTGAAGAAGAGAAAGCGACTGCTCTGGTGTTAGCTTTAAGAGGGAAGGCAGCAGAACTGCTTCAGTCAATAACAAATCAACAAGATTACGCTGCCATTGTTAAGGCTATGGAGCTCCGTTACGGAGACGAACATTTACAAGAAGTTTATAGAGTTCAGTTGAAAACCCGACAACAACGCTCCGGTGAAACCTTGCAAGAGCTAGAGGCGGACATAGAACGTCTTGCTCATTTGGCATATCCAACAGCAGCACAAGACTTTCTGGACGTCATTATCACTGATGCATTCATTGATGCTATTCGAGATCCAGAACTGAAGAAGGCAATAAGAATCAGTGGTAAGCGCAAATCCAGCGAAGCTCTGGTCTACGCCCTCTCCTATGAAGCCGCCAAAGACGCCTCTAAGAATATCCATCATGGGCGTATGCTGGAAGTCCAAGAAGAAGATCTTACACAACTTCTCAGAAGGGTAACTGAAGTGCTAGAAGAACGCAGACCAAATAAGAAGCAAGAAGGACAGAATAGAACCAGTGTACGTTGTTGGAATTGTGGAGAACCTGGCCATCTACAAAGGAACTGCACGAGAAGATTTCCCCGACAAACAGAGTATCAGCACAGACCGGAGACAGATGCAAGGTCAGGTGCTCATGTCTACCAGGGAAACTAACTTTCGCCGGTCTTATGGGGCAAAAATCGGCGATCAAGAACATGACAGCCCCTGCAACTATAATTCCAGTCGCTGTGTTAGGGAAGAATAAAAGTCTGTACATCAATGGTAGAATTGGATCTCGAAATTACCGTTTTCTTCTAGATACTGGTGCCTCACGTTCAGTCATTCGTCCAGACATTGTCAAAAAGAACGAAATCAAGAGAGTGAACTCTTACTCCTTGAAGTCGGCCAGTGGAGAGATGATGCCTATACATGGACTGACAAATATAAACTTTGAGCTCGGGCATCAGTCATTTATACATGAATTTCTGATCGCTAACATTACGGATGACTGTATTATTGGGCTCGATTTTATGCAGAAATGTGAATTCTCTCTGAACATCGGAGGTGGTACTTTGAAATGTGGTGATGTTGAGATTCCCTTGCTCGGGGATGAAGATGAAGAGAATGGTCAAATAAGAAGAATCCTTTTAACAGAAGATACAAGTTTGCCAGCTCAGTCTGAAGCAATTATCTGGGGAAAGTTAGAGCATGGTCAAACTGCAACGATGACGGCGATAGTGGAAGGCATTGAAAATGACAACAGCGGAATGGCAGTAGGAAAAACATTGGTCCTTGTCGGAAAAGATCAAAAGGTGCCCGTCAGAATCATGAACCTCGGCCTACAGGAGAGACATCTAGAGAAAGACAGCCCCATCGCAATATGTAATACTCTTGACCTGATAAGAAACTGTAATAATGATATCACGATCGTTAATTCCACCAAACCTTTCAATCCACAAATTACCAAGCTCCTGACAGAAATGAAAGTGAATTTATCAGATGAGCAGTTCAGCAAAGCGGAACAGTTGATCATTGAGTTTGAAGATATTCTGCCATCTGATGAAACAGACTGCGGACGGACAAACATGGTACAACATCGAATAGACACTGGAAACACCAGACCGATTCGACAGCCACCACGTCGCTTGCCGCTAGCAAAGCAACAAGAAGCTATGGACATGATAGAGGGCATGACGCAGCAAGGAATCATTGAGCCCTCAAATAGTCCTTGGTGTTCGCCTATTGTCTTAGTAAAGAAGAAGGATGGATCTATGCGATTTTGTGTAGATTACAGATCTCTGAATGAAGTCACACATAAAGATAGTTATCCACTTCCTAGAATCGACGATACTTTGGACACGCTTGCAGGGTCCCAGGTATTTTCTACTCTCGACCTAAAGAGTGGGTATTGGCAAGTTGAAATGCATCCCAATGATAGAGAGAAAACCGCCTTCTCTGCTGGCAATGGCCTCTGGCAATTTACTGTGATGCCATTCGGTCTCTGCAACGCACCAGCCACCTTTGAACGATTGATGGAGAGGGTTTTACGAGGACTTCATTGGACTACATGCCTTGTTTACCTTGATGACATTATTGTCATTGGCAAAACGTTTGAAGAGCACCTTGCAAATCTGAAGGAAGTATTTCAACGGATAAGAAGTGCGGGAATGAGACTCAGCCCAAAGAAGTGTTCCTTATTCAGGAAAAACGTTAAGTACCTTGGTCACATTGTGTCAAATGACGGAGTCAGCACTGACCCTGACAAAGTTGAGGCAGTGAAACGATGGCCTACGCCAAGTAATAGCCATGAGCTGAGAAGTTTCTTGGGACTCTGTACATACTACCGACGTTTCGTGCCAAATTTCTCAAACATCTGTAAGGTCCTTCATCAACTGACAGAGCAAAAGAGGCCATTTATTTGGACATCTGAATGTCAAGAAGCTTTCGAGAGGCTGAAAAACACACTATCCTCATCACCAGTATTGGCCTACCCCATTCCAGGGAAGACATTCATACTCGACACAGATGCAAGCAACACTGGAATAGGCGCAGTCTTGTCCCAAAAGGTGGATGAAACTGAACGAGTCATCGCATACTTCAGTCGAAGCCTATCGAGAGCTGAAAGGAACTACTGTGTGACGAGACGTGAATTGCTGGCTGCTGTGGATGCAATAAAACATTTCCACAAGTACCTATACGGGCAGAAATTTATCTTAAGGTCAGATCACGCGGCTCTGCAATGGTTGCTTTCGTTTAAGAGCCCTGAAGGTCAGGTGGCAAGGTGGATCGAACGTCTTCAAACCTATGAATTTGAAACTAAGCACCGAAAAGGGCAAATTCACCAAAATGCTGATGCACTGTCTCGACGACCCTGCAAAGCAGAATGTAAGCACTGCAAGAGGGCTGAAGAAAAGGAGGTAGCTGTCAATTGTCTTCGGCTCGGAGTAGATGTTTCCGGACCCTGGTGTGATAAAAGGATTCGAGAGGACCAAATGCAAGATGAAGATCTGGCTCCCATTCTTCTATGGAAAGAAGATGGACAACGGCCAGATTGGAAAGACATCTCTGAGAAGGGGGTAGCCACCAAGGCGTACTGGGCTCAGTGGGACTCGCTGACGTTGGTCAATGGTGTCATCAAAAGAGTTTGGGAATCTGCTGATGGAACATCCAATCGCCTTCAGCTGATGTTACCGAAGGTGAGAGTTGCTGAAGTACTGAAAGAGATGCATAATGGCGCTAGCGGATCTCATCTTGGTGTCAATAAGACTCTGGAAAAGGTTCGTCAGCGGTTCTACTGGTTCAGATATAGAGAGGATGTAGAGGAATGGTGTCGAAGGTGCGACATATGTGCGGCAGCAAAAGGCCCTCGACGCAAAACTAGGGGTCTTTTGCAACAGTATAATGTTGGTGTTCCATTCGAGAGGATCGCAATAGATGTAGCAGGCCCATTTCCTGAAACCAAGAAAGGAAACAAATACATCTTGGTAGTCATGGACTATTTCAGCAAATGGCCAGAAGCTTATGCCATACCAAATCAAGAAGCTATCACAGTGGCCGAAACACTCGTGGATAACTGGATCAGTCGCTTTGGTGTACCTAATGAGTTGCACTCTGACCAGGGCAGGAACTTCGAGTCCAAAGTTTTCCAGGAGATGTGCAAGACACTTGACATCGAAAAGACTCACACGACAGCTCTCCATCCGCAATCTGATGGGATGGTGGAGCGATTCAACAGAACCCTAGAACAACATCTGTCTAAGGTTACTGATGACCGACAAGACGACTGGGACAGCCATATCCCCATGTTCCTCATGTCATACAGAGGATCCGTTCATAGCACCACAGGATATACCCCAGCGAAGATGTTATTTGGTCGTGAGCTTCGTCTACCATGTGACCTGTTATTTGGGATTCCGAGAGATACGCCAGTGTCTTCAACTGAATATGTCACCAATCTCCGAAGACGATTGGAGAATGCTCATGTATTGGCCCGCAGAAACATCAAGACCAACAGTGACCTGATGAAAACGAGGTATGACAAACGGGCCAATACGTCGGGGTTCCATGAGAATGATCTAGTGTGGCTCTATAACCCACAGAGACGAAAAGGCAGATCCCCGAAACTCCAAAGAGACTGGGAAGGTCCATACCGTGTCGTAAAAAGAATAAACGACGTGGTCTACAGGATACAGAAAAGTCCACGGTCCAAGCTGAAGGTTGTCCACGTTGACCGACTCCATCAGTACCGTGGTGAAATAGAATCTGTTCGGGACGAACAGATCTAAGAAGGGGGCAGTGTTACGAATGAACAGTGACAGGTAGAGGTCACTATGTGTGACCCCGGCGAGATGACACAGCACCGAGTGTTATCTGGAATCTATGCATGTAAACAAAGACAGGATGGGACGTGCCTCACGTGTTGTTCCAGAGGACGAACAGATTTACGAAGGGGGGCATTGTGACAAATGAACAGTGACAGTTAGAGGTCACTACGTGTGACCTCGGCGAGATGACACTGCAGCAGGCATACTCTGGAATCGACATGTATAAACAACAACAGGATGTGATGTTTCCTCCCATGTTGTTCCAGAGGGTACTAGCAGTGTTTTTGCAACAATAGACAAGCGATTAGGGACTCTTTATAAACCAGAGATGTTCATGTGAAAAGAGTCAGTACAGTCGTCGATACTGTTCTCTACTGTGCGAGACAGTAGAAGAGAGTGGACTTGAGCCGTTACAGTCGATACAGTCGATGTAAGACGTATACGCTACATGTTACAGTGACGAATTGTTATAGTTATAATTCAATAAAGTTATTTAAAGCTGAAAGTTGAGTCGTCAAGTTCTTTGCAGTGTTTCTTTTATTTGTGTGCCTAGTACATTTAGCCAGAAAATCAGAAATACGTAACAATATTAACGAAAATAGATTTTTTAGGTGTACCTCCCCTGAAAGGAGTGTCATCTTTCCTTTTTATTTTTACCCGTGGCTCCACAATGAAAACTAGGCTCATTAAATAACACTTTTTTTTAATTAGAAATTACCGTATCTCTATATTTGCACATTTAATAAAAATCAAAATTGTTTGACCAATGTTGATTAAACTTCGCATGATCACATGACCAATGTTGATTAAACTTCGCATGAATGTTCCGTAGATGTCTGTGTTAATCTTTGGGTATGCAAAGTAGCCCTATAACAAGAGGGCTTACTATGTTTTGGTCGATGATCTTGAAATAGATTTTAACTATTTCAAAAAGTAGTATTCTATCTATACAATTTTCTTCTTCGATCAAGAGTTTGGACGAGAAGAAGTAAAGGAAAGATCACTCTCTTATTTCTGCGGATAGAGTTATTCCACGAAATTTACGAGCTTTGCGTGTAGCGAAGTCATACAGTATATCATGAAATATTTATTTCCTACATAGATCACGCTCAATAGCAATTGTTAGCAAATGTTTCAATCTATCTACGAGAATTGTTAAACTAAAGCAATTCTTCATTAGTTTGAGGCGCGAGAATTTCAGATTTCCGGGAGCTCCTGGTAAATCGACAGGAGGCCATGGGAAATATATATGATTTCTATTAAATATGCAAATATAGTGGTACGGGAATTTTGAAAAAAAAAAGTGTTATACAATAGTTTAATTTAATAATTTATACACCTAGAATTAGTGTGGGTCCTATGAAAGTGCGGGGCCCACTGCGGTCGCATAAGTGCGGAGCCCACTGCGGTCACCCAAGGCCGGCCCCGCAAAAAAGCGGCGTATGCTACGCCGCCGGTCGACTAGTACTTTTATAATATAACAAAACGAAACAAGACACCGCAATGCCGGGTACAAAGCACATAACTAGGGAACAAATAAAACAAGCAAAATATAAAAATCCTTTACAAAAACATAAGCGTGTCTAAGGAATAGAACTCTGTGCTTAAGACTATATATCTCAATAATGTAAAAGTTATTTTCCTTGTTTGATATAAAAAGAAAATTACAATAATTAATTTGCTGATTGGTTAATATTATTTTATTGATTCATTCAACTGTGCAAAGTTTCAACTTGATCCGGGAATGAGTGTGAGAAATAACATAAAACGTTTTACCAGATAGACATAAATACATACAGACAAACAGAAAAACAAATAAATGAGTATACATGCTTTGTAATTAACCTCGTTTAAGTAGTTTTGTTGTACATCTTTTTATTTAGTTATCTAAAACAAATACTAAAGATACATATTAATTCAATACCAAACCTAAGTTGTAGATTTTTTACATGTGTTGTAATGATTCAACAACCTGTTAGTCTTGAAACACTTCTAACTATAATTAAAAAAAGGTACATTTAAAAATTACTAATGTGCATTAAAAGTGACATTAAAGATCTTGCTATGCCTACAAAAATCAATGTCTACCCTTCTATATGGCTCTGAGACATGGACACTATACAGAAAACAAAGTTCTTGAGCACTTCCACCAAAGATGCTTGCGCTCCATCATGGACATACGGTGGCAAGACCGCAATACAAACAGCGATGTCCTTGCGAACGCCGGTATGGACAGTATAGAGGGACTTCTTATGGTCCGATAGTTACGCTGGGCAGGGCACGTATCTCGTATGGGAGACTAACGTATGCCAAAGGCAGTCTTTTTTGGTGAGCCTAAAGGTGGTCGACGTAACAGAGGCGCCCCACGGAAACGCTTCAAAGACCAGCGTCAACTTTCCTTGGCTGACATAGAAGAGAGCACCTGGTTGCATGCGGCCTCAGAACGTAACAGCTGGAGGTCACTCACATTGAGACCAAAAGAAAATCCGCTGCCGAGGACAAACGCAGACGGCGAAAAGAAAATCTAAATCGACCACCTGCGGACAATGGTTATGCCTGCCCTGGGTGTGGCAAAATATGTAGGTCACAGCTGGGGCTGCGCAGCGACGGGAAATACTGCATTCCTCACTATTCGGACTCGAAGACAAACCTTATAAAGATCTTGTCTAACAATGTAATCTATAACTTATCTCTCCAGCAAAGTTAATGTAAGAACACCATGACAATCAACTGATCTGCGGAGGTCATACAGTCCATGCTAGGCTTCATTCATCAACCCATCCACAGTAGCGTCCTTAGGGTAGGCGAGCAGGGCAAAAGCCCCATTCACCGTGTCTTAGGGAGGCCCGCGATAAAGATAATCTTCTGTCACTGTCAGCCAATCGTATAAATATCCGTGTCCCTGGTATGACACTCGCCCAGGACCCCGCGAACCTTTTTTAAAGTCTAGATGTCTAAAACTTCTATTTTTATATTCAAAGATGATGACAGCGAACGTAAGTAAAACTTTGTGACCAAACTAAAACGGTTGAGCTTTAGCTATATCTCAGTGACTTGTTTGTGTCTCTGATATGGCACAATTGAGAATTGGGCGCGAAAAGTTATCTGCTTCAAAAAAAAAAAAAAAAGGAAAAGTTTTGACTTGGAGACAATGAAGCGACAAATTAACAAGATTATGAATTAAGAAGTAAACTAACGACATTGACACATTGAGTACAGTCGGCTTTAATGACTGAAGTAGAGATTTAGCTTGACGACATTCGACAGTTCCCTTCGTTATTATTAAACGTCTTGTTCGACTATCAGCGTCAACTAACTTCTAGTGTTGGCCTTTCGCCTGTGTTATTGAATTTCGTTATCTGAGTGTTACCTCCATTTGACTTATCTGCGTAAGACTAAGACACAGTGCGGAGGTGCCTTACAGTCTTCCTCTATCTGTCCCTCTGTCTGTCTCTCCCTCTCTCTGTCCCTCTGTCTGTCTCTCCCTCTCTCTGTCCCTCTGTCTGTCTCTCCCTCTCTCTGTCCATCTGTCTGTCTCTCCCTCTCTCTGTCCCTCTGTCTGTCTCTCCCTCTCTCTGTCCCTCTGTCTGTCTCTCCCTCTCTCTGTTCCTCTGTCTGTCTCTCCCTCTCTCTGTCCCTCTGTCTGTCTCTCCCTCTCTCTGTCCCTCTGTCTGTCTCTCCCTCTCTCTGTCCCTCTGTCTGTCTCTCCCTCTCTCTGTCCCTCTGTCTGTCTCTCCCTCTATCTGTCCCTCTGTCTGTCTCTCCCTCTCTCTGTCCCTCTGTCTGTCTCTCCCTCTCTCTGTCCCTCTGTCTGTCTCTCCCTCTATCTGTCCCTCTGTCTGTCTCTCCCTCTCTCTGTCCCTCTGTCTGTCTCTCCCTCTCTCTGTCCCTCTGTCTGTCTCTCCCTCTATCTGTCCCTCTGTCTGTCTCTCCCTCTCTCTGTCCCTCTGTCTGTCTCTCCCTCTCTCTGTCCCTCTGTCTGTCTCTCTCTCTCTCTGTCCCTCTGTCTGTCTCTCCCTCTCTCTGTCCCTCTGTCTGTCTCTCCCTCTATCTGTCCCTCTGTCTGTCTCTCCCTCTCTCTGTCCCTCTGTCTGTCTCTCTCTGTCCCTCTCTCTGTCCCTCTGTCTGTTTCTCTGTCTGTCTCTCCCTCTCGCTTTCCCTCTGTCTGTCTCTCCCTCTCTCTGTCCCTCTGTCTGTCTCTCCCTCTCTCTGTCCCTCTGTCTGTCTCTCCCTCTCTCTGTCCCTCTGTCTGTCTCTCCCTCTCTCTGTCCCTCTGTCTGTCTCTCCCTCTCTCTGTCCCTCTGTCTGTCTCTCCCTCTATCTGTCCCTCTGTCTGTCTCTCCCTCTATCTGTCCCTCTGTCTGTCTCTCCCTCTATCTGTCCCTCTGTCTGTCTCTCCCTCTCTCTGTCCCTCTGTCTGTCTCTCCCTCTCTCTGTCCCTCTGTCTGTCTCTCCCTCTATCTGTCCCTCTGTCTGTCTCTCCCTCTCTCTGTCCCTCTGTCTGTCTCTCCCTCTCTCTGTCCCTCTGTCTGTCTCTCCCTCTATCTGTCCCTCTGTCTGTCTCTCCCTCTCTCTGTCCCTCTGTCTGTCTCTCCCTCTCTCTGTCCCTCTGTCTGTCTCTCCCTCTATCTGTCCCTCTGTCTGTCTCTCCCTCTCTCTGTCCCTCTGTCTGTCTCTCCCTCTCTCTGTCCCTCTGTCTGTCTCTCTCTCTCTCTCTGTCCCTCTGTCTGTCTCTCCCTCTCTCTGTCCCTCTGTCTGTCTCTCCCTCTATCTGTCCCTCTGTCTGTCTCTCCCTCTCTCTGTCCCTCTGTCTGTCTCTCTCTGTCCCTCTCTCTGTCCCTCTGTCTGTTTCTCTGTCTGTCTCTCCCTCTCGCTGTCCCTCTGTCTGTCTCTCCCTCTCTCTGTCCCTCTGTCTGTCTCTCCCTCTCTCTGTCCCTCTGTCTGTCTCTCCCTCTCTCTGTCCCTCTGTCTGTCTCTCCCTCTCTCTGTCCCTCTGTCTGTCTCTCCCTCTCTCTGTCCCTCTGTCTGTCTCTCCCTCTATCTGTCCCTCTGTCTGTCTCTCCCTCTATCTGTCCCTCTGTCTGTCTCTCCCTCTATCTGTCCCTCTGTCTGTCTCTCCCTCTCTCTGTCCCTCTGTCTGTCTCTCCCTCTCTCTGTCCCTCTGTCTGTCTCTCCCTCTATCTGTCCCTCTGTCTGTCTCTCCCTCTCTCTGTCCCTCTGTCTGTCTCTCCCTCTCTCTGTCCCTCTGTCTGTCTCTCCCTCTCTCTGTCCCTCTGTCTGTCTCTCCCTCTCTCTGTCCCTCTGTCTGTCTCTCCCTCTCGCTGTCCCTCTGTCTGTCTCTCCTTCTCTCT